>NW_024755520.1:465000-577500 GCF_018991925.1 Homarus americanus
TACAATAGATAAAAGCAACTGTAGTCGATGTAGTGGTATGTTTTAACAACTGATATGAAGGTGAAATATACAGTATGGACATTATTACCTGTAGAATGTTACTAAATGAAAGTGTGGAGACTGGCAATGATGTTGTTTACAAAAGAACGTAAGAATGAATGTTTTGCTGGTATTTATATTATAAGAATGAATGTTTACTGGTATTAATTATTTATATTAGAAAAGGTCATCACTGTTACCACCTTATTGAGCTATGGGCTGTCCTGTGTGTTTTGACCTGGCTTGGAGCATTAGACCTATATAGGGGATAAACATTAGCGCGAGCGACATCAACAGAGGAATGTGTTGTGATGTCGGGAGGAATGTGGAGTGACTCGATAATATAGACTCATCGGTGGAATATTAATCGCGAAAGTGTTACTGTGAGACATTAATTAAGAAAGTGGTATGTACTCTACAGTGACCTATTAATGAAGTTTTTTATTAAGAAGAAATTAAATAAGAGTTACGTTAATTAAAAGTATAGTGGAAATAGAAAGAGTATCGTAATAATAATTGTTATCGCGTAATATTTGAAGTCATGTATAATTTCGATAATTTCTGTTCGCTCTCGGTAGCGTAATAGACACGTGATAATGTAGAGAGAAAAAATATTATTTGTTTTAGTAATTATTGATACTTATTAGATTATTATACCTTACATTAGGTTCTGTGTGTGTGTGTGTGTGTGTAGTACAGATAATGAAAACGTCTACATTCTTGGTATGAGAACAACTGGTGGAACAATACGATCATATTATGCAAGTATTAGTTAACAAAAATAGTTACTCAAATTATTTTTCTCTTTAATCAACACCAACTAAATTTACCCCCCCCCCCCCTCAAAGTCACAAGTTTCTTAGTAATACACCAGGAATTTATTTATTTTTTGGTGGGTCAGAAATTAAAGAAATATTTTAGACTTATAATTTGAATATTTTGACAGGTTTAGAACATTACTATTCATCAGTTGGAGAGGTGGAAAAAAAAGGGGGTGTCATTGAGCCACCACTGTCGGATAGAATTTGTAAAGGTTTGAATGCTAATGACTTTCTGGGGTTTAAAAAAAATGGTTAAACACAGAACATTTAATAATTATCTTGATATACTTACAAACTATACGGGGGAATAATGGTATTTCTTTAGTTAATATGACCGTGTCGTTGTATACAAAAGGTAAATACGATTAAGAATGAATTTTAGTATAATCTGTATCGACATTTTGGGTCAAACATCATCAGATAAGGCATACAGATTAGACCATCCAGAAATACTTGTATAAAAATCATGGGAGACAAGTTACCACCTTGTCTCTCTCTCTCTCGCCTTTAAGAACGCAATCATACACACTACAGTAACTGGATTTCATTGGAGATTCACGCACTTAAGCTTTTGGTCATGAGTTTTACTGAAATTTCCCGGGATGAAAACTATTAATATCCAGGGTAAGAGCTTGAAAGGATTAGTTGGTTTAATCGCTATTGAATTTTTTTTTGAAAGTTCATGAAAAAATAAATGTTTTTTATAGGAGATAGGCAAGAAAGGAGTTATAATTAAATTTCTCAAAACTACGTGACGAAATATTCTGAATATTTTTAAAGCGATATAAAGGTTACTAGCAAGAGTTATGTAAAACACCAGAGGTAAAAATATATATAGAGGTGTGGTGTTTTTATTTGAGGAACTTACATTGCTTAGGTTAGCTTAGGTTAGGACTTGGGTGAGGTATAGGTTAGGTTAAGTTGCCTGATATATCGCTGGTGAATTGGTCGACTACTGCAGGAGGAAGGTGGTTGAGACGGTTCACTACGTTAGTTTAGGGATATAGTATAAAAAATAACCTAACCTAACCTAACCTAACTACATTCAAACTAGGATTATAGAACCTGGCAAAAAAATCACATTACAGTAGCAGCGGAGGATTGGTACATAAAATAATGATGGGATGAGGTTAGTTATAATCCAATATTATATAATTCACTTTGAAATACGCTATAAGTGCCTCGAGCAGCGGAAGTGTGTGTGGTTACCGTAGGTCATAATGTTAGCGGGGCCTGTGGTTATTGGTGGCTTCCTTCCCTTTTATCTATAACGAAACGACCGGGATTAAATACTGTAGTGCTCAAAGTGGGTGTTTATGGCGTCACGTACATACACACGTTAGGTTTTAAATAGCAACTGACTTTTTGCCATATATAATGATAATTTTTTTATTACTTCACATTAACATAAATGATTGTACATGTGATCAACTTTTCACGGCTTTGGAACGTCTTTGGTGAAAAAAATATATGAAGTAAAATAATGATAATATTAATTTGGTAAAAAAAACAAGAAAACTAGAATTTAATAGATTATAAAGGATAATTGTACACCGTAATGAAATACTAAACGTGATACATGTTTCCCTATTAGGAGATGATTGAATAAACACAGGAGGATTACCCCAAGCGTCTCAGAAATGTTAATAAAAAATAAAAACTTCCCTCAATTTATTTACGTTATTAAAGTTTAAAATAACATTAAATAATTGTATAAACATCAAGGCCGTACACTGAATCATGTTAAAATATGAATAATAATAATATACACTGACAACGAACGCCTGTAAGTAGGAGCGTTTAACATTCACGCCTCGCTGTGATTGGCTGTCCCGTGAGAGTGATCGTAACACTGATTGGCTAACACTTGAGGATGTCTCCACCTAGGTACTAGAACTTCTCATTATCTAGTATCTTCTCACACCCTGCTGCTCACACTCTCTCACGCTTAATATTTTACCCCACTTCCTCTATGCTCACTACCTGCAGAAGTTCTTGAATATATCATTGTAACATTCGCCTTCATCACATAATATTGTTGTTTTGCTAAAGATTTTCGCCTCCAAGTAATATCTCACTTCCTTTTCTAAAATAACTGCGATAAAAGAACCAGGTAATAGTTTGTTAAGTAGTTTATGTCAAGGTAAAGTATTTTTTTTTTTTTTTGGTAGACTGTGTGCAAAGTTTTCCTCGTTAGTTGAGATTCACTTTACAACGTTATCAATAGTTCTTTACCACTGACCAGCCTAGTTTATTGTGTATGTCTTTGCCGGTACTGTTTTCTTTTTATTTTATTTTATTTTCTATAACTAAACGAAGACTTGATTTTGTTAACTTCCGGTTGTTTTTCAAGATGGCTTTCGCAGGAGATTTATACACACACACACGCACACGCACACTTACACACACGCACACACACACACGCACACACACACACACACACACACACACACATTTATATACATTGAATATATTAAAATTCAGAAAAAAATGAGTACTGTAACATAATATTTTCTATATATATAAATAAATGAATACCTACCAACTCATTCTCCCCATCTCTTTCCTCCCACTTCTGTCTGTCTGTGCGTTCATGTTATTCTCTCTCTCTCTCTCTCTCTCTCTCTCTCTCTCTCTCTCTCTCTCTCTCTCTCTCTCTCCCCCGCCTTGCATTGTACCTTCTGCCGTTTGATGAGAATTTTATATAATACTGTGTTTTATGTGTCAACAGGTGAGGACGAGTGAGGGTCTTCAGAAACCAAGTGGTGTTCAGTTCCTTTCCCTTCATCACACAAGGTAGACACAGGTTATTAGCCGTGTAATTAACTCATTGTATTCTTGGTTGGTTGTAGCTAATTAACCTGAACTAATAAAAGTCAAATTAGCTATATTCTATCCTAATATAGCATAGGGAACAATGTTATTTATTTTTTATTTTTTGCCCTTTACAACTGTATATTGTTTCCTACATGTTCGCTAATTGCTTTTACTCACGGTTGATATGTTGTATTTTTTGTTTTATGAATTAAATTTGTATTCTCGTGTTTGATGCGTTAGAGTGGTTGTGAAAGTTGCAGTCGTTTAATACACTACACCTACACGAAGACCCATTGCATTTGTGTTTGATAATTTGTTTTTTTATAACTATTTAAGTCATTATGTGTGTGGTACCCTAAGGCCGTTTAATGCGTTACACCTGTGCTTAATATATTAGATGTTCATTTAGTAAGGTACACCTGTGTTTAATATATTAGATGTTCATTTAGTAAGGTACACCTGTGTTTAATATGTTTGGTGTTTATTTAGTAAGGTACACCTGTGTTAAGATGTTAAGATCGTATGAACACTTGTGTTTAATGATACAAGGTGTGTTATAAGTGTAATTTTCTTTGACCCAGATTCAAGGACTTCACTGAACATTGACTTAGTGTAGACTCGTTACCCTCAAGACCTTAACTTACCTTACCTTACCTTACCTAATGGCCACCCATTAGCGGTGGCCATGCTGAGGGTTGGAGGCCAGTGGCATGTAGTTATGCCCTCTCGTGTTGGTGTGTGTGTGTGTGTGTGTGTGTGTGTGTGTGTGTGTGTGTGTGTGTGTGTGTGTAATAATGACTGGCTTACTTTAATTCTATCACGGAACAGGCCCTTAATTTTTTCTCATACTATTTTTCTCAGATATCTCTGACATTACTTCCTTCAATTGTCCCTAATTTACCTCTCCTCCTCCTCCCCTTTGCGTCACACTACCGAGGTCATCCAGGTCTGTCTCATTCTTGCGTCATAGCTTCAGCCACCCTTTACTGATCACTGTAATTATGACCACACCTATTCACCACCCTATTCTACTTATTTTTTATTTCCATTTTGATTCACGTCACACCGTCCTCACCGTCACACTAGGAGAAGCAAGTTATATTGAGTGACCAGCAATTAACCTAACCTAACCTTTCACTGAAATATATATATATATATAATATATATATATATATATATATATATATATATATATATATATATATATATATATATATATATATATATATACAGTGAGTACAGGGGTTTCCTGAACCTACAGTGATTTATATATATATATATATATATATATATATATATATATATATATATATATATATATATATATATATATATATATATATATATATGTTGTGTTTAAACGACCACTTCTCTCTCTCTCGCGGTCTAAAAATAGTTTGAAATTTCCATGCAAGTTTTTTCCTGGGTAAAAAAAATAAACCCAATTATAGAAGGGAAATATAATTTGCGGTGTGTATAACAAAACAATAAATATACTCATTATATATATATATATATATATATATATATATATATATATATATATATATATATATATATATATATATATATATATATATATATATACATGTATATATATATTTTTTTCTTTTCGTCAACTATGAATGGAGGAAAAAATGAATGGTATTTCGGCGATTAATTCTTAAGCAAAATAGTTGTAATTAAAGAATAAATAATTGGTCATTTTACAGTATAATTTTAGTTTATTCCCAAGAGATAAAATGAAATACATATACTTTTTTTATTTAGTACATGACATTGAAACCAAAACAAACTCCCAAACTGAACATTTTCTTCATATTCATTTGGTAAGGTAACTTTTTTTTTTGCCTCACTTCCATCCGGTTTGTGAGATCTCTCCGTGAAAACCCAGAGATGAAGAAGAAGAAGAAGAAGAAATAAGAGAATAATTTTTCGACTTATATTACAAATTAAAGTTAAGATGACGTAATTGAATGAATATAATGGCCTCCGTAAAATATATTCTGAGTAAGGGATGAAATAGAGTTGTGATAGCTTAACTTAATTCATCGGGGGAAAATACTATCATTCGTTAATTAGTTGATGTAAATGAATATGTATGTGAAAAGGTTGTAGGGGTAAGGGTTGTAGGGGTAAGGGTTGTAGGGGTAAGGGTTGTAGGGGTAAGGGTTGTAGGGGTAAGGGTTGTAGGTCAGGTGGTGCAAAGGTTGAGAAATATCAGGGTCAGTTGATTACATAACACAGGAGGGAGGGAAGGAAGCAAGGAGAGAGGAGGGAAAAAGGAGGGAGCAAGGAAGGAAAAGCTTGGGGGCATCTTGACAGTGTTTCTCGGATCTCAAATTATACCCCCCTGACCCCGAAAAAAAATGAAATATTAGGAAAAATTTAACATTAAAATTTTTACTCTCGTTCCTTATCTTACATTTGATCGACACATCCTCCTCTTCCTTCTCATAAACTCACTCTTCTTGATGTTTATTTCACCTAGTACGCCGCTACAGGTTTTTGTCAAGTGTCCTCCCAGTGTTGAGTCTACTATAAAACTTTACTGGTGTTCTTAAGAAACTTGTTCCTCTGTTGTTATTTTATTTTAATTGTTTTGCCTTAATTTTTTGTTTTCTTTTTATTTTATTTTTAATCTTCTTCTCTCTTGTGTTTTTAGGTTGATGTGTCTTTTATCTTTGTTCGTGTGTGTATGAGTTTATATACGTTTTTGTTAATCTGTTTACCTATTTTTTTATTTGTTTTCTATTTCGTATTTTTTTTATTGTGGTTTTATCTATTATTATTATTATTATTATTATTATTATTATTATTATTATTATTACTACTACTTATGGCTTATTTCATCTTCCTCCTCTTTTTTTGTTATATACTGTACGGGTTTCATTCCTCCACGCCCGAGTCAGGTCAGCAGTCCCGTCTCTCTCTCTCTCATATTTAGTAATTGCTCGTGTTATTCTCCCCGCCTCCATTTTATTATTTTATTATTTATTTATTATTTTTTTTTTGTATTTTCACCAATGTATCCCATATTTCCTTTACACGTATGTTTTCGTGGTTTTCGCTCACCTGCGTCCCTTCAGGTTCGTGTAGACCAGTGGTTCTCAACCTTGTTTGCCCCATGCACCCCTTTCACCATATGTCAGAATGTCATTCCCCCCTCCTTTCCAAGATTGTCTGCCTCAAAAAGTGCATTCCAAATAATATGCATATAATACTGAAAATCCTTTATTTTTTCCATATTAGTATCAGGGAAATTCCCCCCTGGTTGAGAACCCCTGGTGTAGACAGTCTCCCCCCGTCTTCCCCCCCAAAGGTTCATCAGCTCATTTGTATTCTTTCTTGACTCTTATTTAATTCCTTTACATAATCCAATCATTACATCTATTCCTGTAGCTCCATCCATACGTCCATCGGAAACTATACCTGTTTTTTTCATGTATTTTATCTTGTGGATTGAAAGATGAATGGGTGATACAATGTACAATGAATGACTGTATTCACCAATAGAGGCTGTATTGGTCTTTGGCTGTTATAAATCTTTGAACGGAGGGAGTCCCCGAATATGTCAACAAGTCACAAGTTAATCCATTATTTCGTTATGTTTCATTCAGTCACTCCTCTCTCTCCCTGGTAGTTACATCATGGTACAGTAGTTTTTTTTTTTCACTCACGGAGAACTCAAAAAACATCAAGGGTTTCAATCACTGCAGGATTTAAAAGTTTATATCACAGCGGGAGGAGCACAGCGAGAGGAGAGGAGAGGGAGGCAATCTTAGTATGCCTTGGGCTCCTTCCTGCAGCACTAGGCAATCGACGTGAAGCAGCGCCACTATATTCTCTGGCTGGAGGCGGCCAACTCAACAAAACATCTCCTGGAAACTCCGGATTATTATTAATATATATTTTTATTTTTTTTTCACTGAGACCATTTGGAAACGAAGGAACATCTGGGAATAACCGGACCCCACTTAAATCCGGTAATGGGATACATTCATTTTAGGGGAAGTCCTGTTAAGGGAGGAAACACACACACACACACACACACACACACACACACACGAGGCATATTCATATTCGTTGCTGAACATCACACACACACACACACCACTATCTTAATTAATTTAGTTCTCAGAAATATTGTATCCAATTCACCAGTATTTTTTTTTATTTCCATGGTGGAAGATCGTCAGCTTTCATGATATTGATAAAATGATATATATATATATATATATATATATATATATATATATATATATATATATATATATATATATATATATATATATATATATATATCTCAGCAATAGCCTAAAGTCGTCTCCTGTGTTGGATATAGTGTGGATAATTAACAAGAAAAATTACCAACTGAGGTTATCGTTATGGTGGATATTGTGAGGGATAATATTTTTATCCTCGTCTGGGGTCATGAGGAGTAAATATTGCGTTTGATCTTAGTTGGGATTAGGATTACCTCTCGTAGCCTTCCTTCATGATCGATCCTCACCAAGACCCTTCAGGTTGGAGGGGGGTAGGTGTTCTGGCTCACCACTCTGTCATATCCTGTGATTTTTTATTTCATTTTTTACTGGGAGGAAGAAACGACAGAAAAGACAGTAACCTCCGGAAGATTCGCATAGTGTGTTCATTTCTGTCGACCATTTTGTTAATAGGTGAAGCTTAGTAATGGTAGTGTCTGGTTCTCTTACCTGTGTATGTCGGGGTATGATTGTTACCTTCTGTATTGTAGTCTAGATTTACACACGTATATAACTGTGAGTCAAGTTCAATTGTAGATCTAAACAGGTTATTATATATTGTTAAACTGTTATCTTTAGTCTCCTTAAGTATAGTATCAAAAATATACTATATTGACACCACAAAGGCTTGATTAATATTGGTTTTCTAGTTTAATTTTATATCACGATGAGAACGTAAAATAATAACAACAATAATCATAAAGTATTGGTATTTGACGGAAGTTTCGTCCAAAAGCAATAAAGGCTCTTCAGATATTTTTATTTTTTTTAATATGCTTGTATTAAATTTCGAGAGTAAGAAACCTAAACCCTTCCTCTACGATGCCCAACCAAGATTGCTTTCAGGAGGGCGTCTTGGAGCCGTTCATAAACTTCCGGTCATCTCATAATGTAATACTAGATGGCGCAGTAGTGAGTCTTTATGTGTTCTTGGAAGGGTAAAAGGTGATAAGAAATAGTCAATTATCTTTAAAAAAAAAATCAACACTCGTCTATTAACAGTCACTACGTCCACAACTAACTGCCCCAGCGGATGTTATTTTCCTAAGCAATTGGTGGCCTTATTTTAGTAATTACTTGTTAACTTTTAATTAATCTTTTTTATGGTAATACGTTGATAACAGGTGAGCACAAGAGATAAAAAATAAATTAACTCTGACTCCTTAGATTAGGTTAGGTTAGGTTAGGTCCCAAATATATACGACGAGCCATAACACCAAGAATTTTCCCTTCGCCAATATTTTATAAAACTTTCATAACAACTTCCTCGGGTGTTCCAGGTTACTTAGCTTAATCGTATCTTGTGTTATTATGAGAGATAAACGACGTCACAGGATGAAACAATTCGTCGTTGGAGAAGGAACCTTGTAAGCCTTGATCCTCCTCCTCCTGCGTTGAATCACAGCTGCAGTGGATCATCTTGTTCCTTCAGGTATCAGGAGTGTTGAGTGCAGCTGGCGGGTCTCTGGTTCATGTTACTGGCGATGGTTAGGGGTTTATCAAGTGTTCATCCCTCTCACCATCCCTCTCAGCCCTCTCACCATCCCTCTCATCATCCCTCTCACTATCCCTCTCATCATCCCTCTCACCAGCCCTCTCACCATCCCCCTAACCATCCCTCTCACTCGAGGTATGAAGATCCTCGAAAGGTTGACCATCCTTCTTGATAGTGGAGAATAACCTGAGTGTGACTTGAGTGTGACCTGAGTGTGACATGAGAAGGGCGGCGATAAACACCCATAGTAAAGAAACTGATATCTTTTGCGTGTAGGTGAGAGAGAGAGAGAGAGAGAGAGAGAGAGAGAGAGAGAGAGAGAGAGAGAGAGAGACCCCTGACTGCGGATGAATAAAATGAATAATGAAAAGAATGTAGCCCAGTGAGTGAATGTTGTAGCTTAGTAAGTGAATGTTGTAGCCTAGTGAGTGAATGTTGTAGCCTAGTAAGTGAATGTTGTAGCCTAGTGAGTGAATGTTGTAGCCTAGTGAGTGAATGTTGTAGCCTAGTGAGTGAATGTTGTAGCCTAGTAAGTGAATGTTGTAGCCTAGTGAATAAATGTTGTAGCCTAGTGAGAATGTTGTAGCCTAGTGAATGTTGTAGCCTAGTGAGTGATGTGTTGTAGCCCAGTGGGTGTGAGTGAATGTTGTAGCCTAGTAAGTGAATGTTTGTAGCCTAGTGAGTGAATGTTGTAAATGTTGTAGCCTAGTGAATAATGTTGTAGCCTAGTGAGAATGTTGTAGCCTAGTAAGTGAATGTTGTAGCCTAGTGAGTGAATGTTGTAGCCTAGTGAATAAATGTTGTAGCCTAGTGAGAATGTTGTAGCCTAGTGAGTGAATGTTGTAGCCTAGTGAGTAAATGTTGTAGCCTAGTGAGAATGTTGTAGCCTAGTGAGAATGTTGTAGCCCAGTGAGTGAATGTTGTAGCCTAGTGAGTGAATGTTGTAGCCTAGTAAGTGAATGTTGTAGCCCAGTGAGTGAATGTTGTAGCCTAGTAAGTGATTGTTGTAGCCCAGTGAGTGAATGTTGTAGCCTAGTGAATGTTTACGTTGTACACCATTTTCTACATGTCTTGAATCACAACATTGCTGGTGGTGGGTTGAGGAATAAAGGACAATGAATCTCAAGTGAATCCTGGTGTTTCTTTGGCTTCTTCCTTGGAGTCTTTTAAGGGACCTAAGAGAAACACTGCCCTACCATTGATCCACATACTAACTCGATAGTTTATCTTCGCTACTCTAACCATCGCATATATTGTTTATTATCCCCAGTATGACGGGAATTTAAAGAACATACAGTACGTCATATATACACACTAGAGGCTCTACCTATTTTCTTTGTCTTATGTTTTATATTTATCTTCACCTCCTCCTCCTCCTCTTTCTCTCCTCCTCCCTCTCCCTTACTTCCCAAAACAAAATAAACACAACCCTGACGTCATAGCCCCGAAGTGGTGGTAGACAGTGGCACTGCCTACACGTGGTAAACAAACACTAACTACACTAAACCTCCCACTGCGTCCATATCCGGCAGACTGGCCTCCTCCCGGGTGGGCGATGGGTGTTGTGGGTGGGCGGCTAGTGGGCGGCCCCCGTCACACCTCACTAGCGCGCTTGTATACAATGAGGTTGTCTTAACGTTGCTGCTCTAAAGATGATTATGTGTCACTTCCTGGACTCATTAATTACTTGCTGACTATCAGGTATCAACCAAGAAACTCCTTTACTTTCACTGTTGTTGATAATTTAGTAAAGGTTTTGTAAGGTAGAAGCGTCCATACTAGCGACCCTTTTACGACCAATCTGCTCTCCCATAGTTGAAGATAACATTATGTATGCCTCTTATTATGTCTGTGTCACAAGCACCGTACAATATTTCCTGAGGATCGTCTCATACTGTTCAGAGATAGTCGAGTATGAGGTTGACATCAGTCAGTGAAGGGCACTCATCCACTCATCTACAAGAGACACACACGATCATCAGTCATTAGAAAACTTGGTGCTTTCCTTCACTGTCCTGTTCTGTCGCTTCTCCACTGATGATGGTTAACGATAAGTCACCAAATATCAGGGTCTTGTCAGGTGTGTGTCGCATCACCGCCTCTACTCCCTCCTCATCAAGGGATGGATCAGGTAGACAGTGGCTGGAACAAAGTGGTCATGACACTCACTTACATTTGACACACAAGCCACTGTACAGTATTTGTAATTAATGTAGCTGAAGCATATCATTTGCCACAAACGTTGCTGCACTATAGTGATTATCCCTTGAACATTATCCTAGAACAGGAGGATCGTGTTGACCCCCACGGCTACACCTCCTACAGGCAAGACAAGACAACTGTTACCCTATGTAGTGTCACTACAAAGAGGTAACTGTACTAACTTACTGCTAACACTTGACTGTATCTTACTGAATGTTAAGGTTAACGAGGAAGATTAGACCGAATTGGGTTATTTATTTATTTATTTTTTCTCTTGGTTTTTAGAGAGAAGGAATCGGCTGGCAGACAGTCTCCGCCCTGCGTGAGGTCTCAGTGATTTCCTTGACGTCCATGGAGGATTCACGTGAGTTTGTGGGTGTGTTTTCCTGTTTGTGAGGTCCGCCTTGAAGGTGGACCTCAGGAGCAGGATTAGTCTTGCTCAGAGCATGTATTTTATGGTAAGACAGTGACCGCCTTAACCTCCCAAAGATCTTGACGGATGGCGGAGTGGCGGCGGTCACAGCCTCGGCATATCCCATGTTCTGGCTAGTGTTGTGTTTGTTGTTGTTGTCTTTGTTGTTGTTGTCTTTGTTGTTGTCGTCTTTGTCGTTGTCTTTGTTTGATCGTTTCATCTTGTGTGTTTGCTCGTTCTTCTTACAGTAAATGTTGGGGTTGGCATGTGTGAGGTATTGGTCTCCAGATCTTGTAAGTACTGCACCGATGATTACCATTTACAGGTGTTTCTTTTCCTATTAGCCGTTCCATCTGGTTCTTCTCCTCACGATAAAGGTAGATTATGAGCTTACTTGTACTCTGGAAAAATATTATACATCAACTGACAGACTAAAGTATAGGCTCAGTCAAGGGAGTATCAGCGCTTCTTCAGAGTCTGTTTACATTGTAGTCCCTTGAATAGTGTTTGTCCTTATGTGTAGAGTGTGATCACGTTAGCGGCAGAACTACAGAATTGAATTATTCCAGTATGTCTCACTACTGTGTTTATAGCTCGGGCGTTGGAATGAAAATGTTTTTTAGTGAGATTCTTTAAAAATTGACTTCATTGGTTTCGGGTTGAACTGTGGGACTAAATTTTATGATTATTGGGTTAGTCTTTTATCGTTTATGGTTTGATTTGATTTGATATTTTTTTTTTAAGAGAGCAGATGCGAGTTTTGGCGATCTATTTTTCCTGCATGTATAGTACTGAGTTATCTTTCCTTTAGTTTTATTACAAAGTCGTAGTTTAGTATCTTTATGGAAACGTTCTTGATACCTGGTGATCATTATCGTTCACCTTGATTTAACGTTCGTCCTTTCACTTTTCTCTCGGTCACCTGTTTACTCAAGAACATTCACGGTAACAGAGGCCTTAATTTCGTTATATATTTCACAGAGAGATTGAAGCTTTTTTGGGGGGTATACTGATGTCTCTGTGTCGTGTCGGAACTAAGAGATCGTTCACTGTTGAGGTGTTTGGGTCGTGTTCTTGTTGGTCTCTAGTTTTTCTGCTCGTATCACTCTCTCCTGGGAGGTGAAGGAGGAGGAGGGGGAAGGGAAGGGGGAGGAGGAGGAGGAGGAGGGGATTAGCGTTGTTTACGAGGAGAAAGGAGGATCTTGGGTTGTTGCTCTACGTGGGACAAGTTGAAGGGTGGCGAATTGCTCCTTTTAGGAACTTTAACCGCGGCCTGGCATGGGAGGGAAACAAGTGATTGGCTCCACTTAATGTCTCTTTCGGGAACCCCACATGATTCATTCCGAGTTCCTAAGTTACCCCGAACTATTGTCCATTCAGGGAGCCAGATAGGTCAGTCCTGGCCTCATCAGCGAACTCTCAGTATGGTTCAATTTAGCCCAGATACTGACGGAGGGGGGAGGGGGATGTTGAGGCATCTAATGACGGCTGGGAAGTGAGGTGTAGAGCTTAAGAGGTCATTGGGGACACCACGGACCATCACACGCGATAATACTCGATTATTTTTTTTTTGTGACTCCCGTGGCGGTCCAGTGATGAATGGCGAGCTGTTCTTCTTGCTGTTCTTCTTCTTCAGCGAGTTTCAGGTATTTGCCTCGACACGAACAGTTGCTGCGGCGGGATCTCTTGTGGCCTCAGGCAATATGTGTGATGTGATGATTATTATGTTGTTGTTTTTATGTTACGCCTTTCTGTGCTTCATCAAATAATGATTTTTAAGCTCGTACACTAAATCATTTCATGCAATAGTTAAAAATCATATGCTTATCTGATGTTAATTTCTATTCAGTGTATACTTTCAAGTTAAATCATACGCTATTATTAACAATCTGTAGTGAAGTTATACTGTACACCTTGCTTAATAATGTGATGTTTCTTAATTTTATTTTACCTTCATGACTTGATGACTACAGTATGTGTCTTGAGGGCTTGGTGGTCTAGAGTGTCTTGCAATGTCACCTAAATTATTTTTATCTTCCTTATTTGTGTTTATTATCAGTGGGGATGGTTAAAGTGATGATGATGATGATGATAATTACACAAAATCTAATGTCATCTATGAAATAAAACACACACACACTCGCTGTGGGTCTCTTAAGGAAAATCACCATTGTGTCATCGTTGTATTGGAGGAGAACGTCAGCTGAGAAAGTGGTTAGGTTAGGTTAGGTTAGTTGAAGAAAGTGAAAGGGGATGAAAAAAGTTGAGGCAGTTTGTGTAGGTTAACTGAGATATAACTGGTGTATAGGGTGTATTAGACTAGTATAGAACATGATGTGAACGCTGGTAGTTCCACTTTATGGCTTGAGAGTGTTGACAGTAGGATCCCCGCGAGACTTTCCATTCATTCCAGTAGATGTCGCCTTTGTGGTTAACTGTCGAGAAGGTGGTTAAGAATTGCTGATATTCTTGTTGAGTTAACGGCTTCCCATTCAACCTGGGGTGTTAATGCACTAAGCTGTAGCCTTATGGGAAGAAAATGTGTTCCGTGTACTCTTTCCGGTTTTAGGCTGAAGTATCCTCCTTCCTTCCTGTCAGGTGATGGCGTAAGGGGAGGTTGATGAGCCCAAAGTCTACCATATTTCCTTCAGTATATTATTGACACATCAGAAGAGAGTCGATGGTTATAGAGAGGAACGGTAATGGGCCCCGGGTATACCATGTCTATATTTCCAGCATGGGTCTCGTTCTTCCGTCAGTCCCCCAGTAAGTGCTCCTGATGGATGCACTTACACACTGTAAACACACGTGGTCAATCGGGATACCGCCTGGCACAACATACACATTATTAACTATAGAGAGAACTAACTGTTTATAAACGCTAAATGGCCACCAATACAGTACAGCGGTAACCGGTTTTACATCCATTCATGAATCCCTAAACAAATTACCTTCGATTTGAGAGACGGGATAGACTCTACCAAACCATCACGATTAATAAGGACATTTTATTAACACAGTCGGAACTCTCATTAAGTAAACTGAACTTAAATTACTCAGGAATTTCCATCGATATTAAAGTAACGTTACTAAATTATGGTATTTCCGTGACAGTTTGGAGTATAATAAACCAGTATTATACTAAACCGGTAACCAGGCTTCGAGTTAAGGACCTTTCGATTCTCCCAACCTGGATTAAAAGTTTGATCTTAAATCTACCCCCAGGGGACATCACTGAGCAGACGATCCACCCATCCAGCCAATCATTGACGAGATGACCCACCCATTCAGCCAATCACTGACCAGACGACCCAGTTACCCATCTAGCCAATCACTGACTAGACGACCCTGTTACCCCTCCAGCCAATCACTGACCAGACGACCTGTTCACCCCTCTAGCCAATCACAATATTAAAACAAATATCTCAATGACAATAATTCAATGGCATGTTTATATAACGAGCCCCTGTAAACGCACTAGTGAGAGGGACCGTACTTAATGAAGAGAAAACAAAAGAGACTCGATTTATTCCTCAACTGTTTATCGCGTGTATTACTGTTACTAGACCCGATTTTGAGATAGGTTTTAAGTCACCTATAGAAATACATATGTAGACACGTGTATGTAGAGAGAAAAATAAATAAATCCCAATAAAAGAGAATAAATAAACAAAAGACTTACAGCAAAACGAAAAAACTGGAATAAATCTTAACTAAAATACCTCACTTGGGGGATTAATATAGCACAAAGTTATATGAAGTTAAAGCAACCTCAATACCTGTCTCCTAAGGTCGTGGGAGGAAGTAGGTGGCAAAAGGTTCTTGATATACGATGAATTAGACATTAATAGTCGTGATAATTCAGGGGAGAGAAATTCGCACCAGACGGACCCACGGCAGAGACCAAGCGATATAAGCATTAACTCTCGCCCTGTTTAATCTGGTGTGTGTGTGTGTGTGTGTGTGTGTGTGTGTGTGTGTGTGTGTGTGTGTGTGTGTGTCTTCAGGCAGCCAGGTTGAGTTTTAGCCCCCAAAATTTTTACCTGGTGAGTCTTGATCAGGTATTTTCTTAGATCTCAATTAACTTCTTTTTTTACCTTGTCGATTGATTGATTGATTGATTTACCTGCGTATTGAATCTTGAGGTAAGGTGATTATTATGAGGGTAGATGAGTCAGTGTATTACCTCAGAGATTTGGAATATATCGTAAAATAATTTATCAGTGATGTCTTTCTTTCTTCTGTGTGGGTATACTGTAAGGTTCGGTATACAAGGCATACACTTTATCATCTATTAAAAGGACACGAGATGCTTACAACAGGAGACAGACGTGATAACTTGTAAGAGATGAATAGTGTGAGACAGAGAGACAAAGATGAAATAAATAAATATACTCTAACCTAATATTTCATGTTGCAAAATAGAAAGAAGCGGAAAAAAGGCAAATACTGTAAATAATAATCCAAGTGATTTACAGCCTCCCGTCAGAGTTGTAATTACCCCGTTTATATTTTACTTCCTCATGATAATTATTATTTTTTTTTTTAAGGAAATTTGCATCATGGCGAAGGAAGGTTAAATGTGCCATCACGTTAAAGAGAAACTGATGAAAAAAGTTTGTGTTAATTTATAAGGTTAATGTCAAAAATATTTAGTCTTTAGTCAATAATGAGTGTGAGTTATGTAAGTTTAAAGTTAGGTTAGGTTAGGATAGATTAGGTCAGGTTAGGTTAGGTTAGGTCAGGTTAGGTCAGGTTGCATTAGGTTAGGTTAGGTTTACTCTCATTATCTGGAAGTTTGATTCACACACCTACAAATTTTTATTAAGTTCCTATAGGTGTGACACTGTTTAGCATAGAATTTAACTCAGTAAACACTGAGCAATAAAAAATAATTTGTAATATATGTAGCTATAGTGAAAGTCCATTATATCGAGGGTCCTTCAGATATGAAATCCGTTATATAGAGGTTTTCATTTATATGTAGATATCCGTAATGCAAATGACCTCCTTTAAGAGCGATACTAAGGTCAATATATCATCAGCTGCTGTGGCTTAATTACCCATAATACTACGATATTGTATTGGAGTATAAAATATATATAGTTTTTCTTTTTACTCAAGTATATAAAATAAATAACTACATTACATTTCACACACACACACACACACACACAACATAAATATGTACGGTACAGAACAGTATAATGCATTAGTACCCACTCCTAAGAAATGATGACCATTACTCCTAAACCGTACAAGTATGTTTAACTGTACAACAAACACGATGTAATGGGTATAAACTAAGATAATTTTTCTCTGGTATTGTCTTATATAATCGTGGCTGTTTAGTGTAGTGGCGTGTCACCTGTTACATTGTCAGGTATTTGTATTTTTTTTAATAACAAAACGAGTAAATCAACCATAAGTGTTACAAAATTCGTCTATGCCATCAAGTAAATATTTAATTTTTCTATTAAATAATGAACCGTCAAGATTCTCTCTACGGCAGCAGTCACACCAATATCAGAATCAAATTTCTTTCCTGGAAGTTTTCAAGTGAGGCTAGAGATCAAAGACCGAGGGAACCAAATTGGGTGAACAAGAGCATACAACGACCACCGTAACTTGTATAAGAACATTATTGTAGAGAAGCTAGACACTCGTGAGCTGTCCAAGGTATATTTCTTGAACTTGATATTTCCAAATTTATGTTCGTACCATATTGCAGATATTCCACCATGACAACACCCCTCTGCATTCCAGGAAGCGGAGGTCGTGACCTTCCCAGTGGGGGTGACGACTTGAAACTTCTCGGGAGACAGAGACGTTAGGTGTTCTCACTACCGTCTCTCTTCCTTAAATTCTTGACTCAAACTCGTGTGTGTGTGTGTGTGTAGTTCTCGTCTTGGCCAACACGATAGAAGACAGCGTGTGTGAATCACTTTCAAATTCACGAAAAAATTGACTTTAATTTGACTTCTGTTCAAATTACGGTATAACCCACATTCACTTTCAACTAATACCGTGAGTGTGTGTCTGTCTGCCTTCTGTGTTAGGAATAACATTGATACATGTATTTTTTTCTTCAGATATTACTGTTGAGAGTTATCCTTGTACCTCGATTCATCTCTTTCTTCAACACATATATACAACAGACCACTTCTTAATTATATATATAAAGGAAGGTGCTGTATTTCCCCTCAGGTTGTGGATCATTTTTTGCCTGAGCCGTGGGTGTCACTTCGTCAGTTCTTCAAGAGGACATTAGTTAATACACACAAAAGGAATACGTCAACTTCTGCTGCTTCGTCTATAGTCACCCCTTGCTTATTACGACCGCGAATTACTGTAGAGGATATAACTTCAGCGTCAGTAGTAACACCTATAGCAATTCCTGTACTGGGATAAAGGCAGACAACCGAATGACATAAATAGTGGCCAAGTGGATACAGCATTCATCACACGTCCTAAGGGTCACTGGTTCGCATTTAGTATACCCCTTCCTCTCCTTCCTCTCCAGTCTACTCAGCCGTGTAAGGGTTAAAAACAATTACACATGAAGAAAGAAAGGTGTTTGACTCAAGTCTTCAGTATGTTGTATCCGCACTGCCCGTTAACTTAGCATATGGACACCCGAGTCTCCATGATGTCGCGGTAGGTGGGTTAATGGATTACCCTGTAGTGTTCAGTGTTCTCAAGTTTTCCCTGGTGTACTGGCAGGCGGTGCATTAGCAGGTATAGACGTAAAGTATTGTTACCAAGAAATAATGTAAAGTGTGTGTGTGATGAAGTGATAGTTGCTCCGGTGTTATGGTGCTGTATTATATGGTATAGTGGTGTTATGGTGCTGTATTATATGGTATAGTGGTGTTATGGTGTAATGATGTGGAATGCTGCTTGTTTTTCAGTAGTATTTGATCTACTGGCTTATGGCATACTAAAATTTGGCTGCATAAATATGACATACTGTGTGTGTGTGTGTGTGTGTGTGTGTGTGTGTGTGTGTGTGTGTGTGTGTGTGTGTGTGTGTGTCATACTATCTAATGCAGTGTCACGTGATATATTATTTTGCGTGTAGTGTAGCGCCATGACACGCACACGCACACACACACACACACACACACACACACACACACACACACACACACTTGATACAGTAGTCTTTAGTGCAATGACAGGTGGTAGTGTATCAGATGGCAGTAATGTATAGTATCAGGTGACAGCTTATCAAATGACATACTGTCGGAGGTGGGGGGGGGGGCTTAAGAGACTGTGCAGTGAAAACAGTGATGCACAGTGTGTTGCAGTGACAGGCATGTGTGATGTGTGTGGTGTTGTGGAGAGAGATCCCTAGTGAGTTTCTGTAAGGGGGCAGAGAGCTTAGTGGTTAGGTTAGGTTAGGTTTCTGATGGTCCAGCTCTGAGTAGTGTAGTTGCTGGTGAAGTAGATGGTGATGGTGATGGTGAAGTAGATGGTGATGGTGTAGATGGTGTTGTTGTGGGGGGGGGGGATATAATCGCAACCTCCGCTGTGAAATTTAGTGTAATGACAAATGGATCATGAAGTGGTTGAAGCTGAAGTAATTGATGGTGACGTGGTTGATGGTGCAGTATAGTGATTGCTCTTCAGTATAATGGGTCGTGGTTAAGTAGCTGGTAACGTAATGGTAGGTTGTGCCGTGTCACTTGATGCTATATTATATAATGGTGCAATGTTTAATGACGCCTTTTCTTACTGTGATTAGTCAATATTGGCGTGAGTTGCATTAATGGTGCAGTGAATTGATGGATATTTCAGTGACATGCGGTGCAGAACTCACTAATGCAATAACTCGTGTTGCATTGGTATTCATTGCTATGGGATAAGCTAGTAAGACAATGTAAAAAAAAAGTGTTATTGTCCAGCAGTGAAGTGATTTGTGATGTAGTGGCCAGTGTGAGGGAACAGTTAGTGGTGAAATGACTGTGAAATCACTTGTGACAGTGTAAATCGTGGTGCGGAGGCTGATGGTGAAGTAACAAAGGTCTTAGGAGTCTGATGGTGAAGTAGTGAAGTGGGTTTGGTTCTCCGACTGTTGATTCACTAGTGGTGACTTTAGAAGAAGATTTGTGAAACTTGGTGATGCAATCGGCAACAACGGACAAGTTGGTGGAGGGAAAACAACGCATGACTAACTTAAGCGATGGCTCTCTTGCTGCAATTTTTTAGGGCTGTCTATACTAACAAATAATAAACAAACAGTGTGGATGGAGGTAGGTATTGGCCTTAATATCAGGTGACGTAGGTAACATGTATAGGCAAATCACGTCATGTAGTGTAGATGATGTAATATAAGACCTCACTATGGCCGGTGTCATAACAAATAAAGAGACTTCACAGCGGCAGTCAGTTTCCATGGAGTTATCACACACACACACACAACATTGATAACAGGTAAAACACGGTAACATTACACATAACACTGTGATAATTTGTAACACGGTAACATAGCACTATGATAACAAGATAACACACGGTAACATAACACACAACACACAGGAAATTTATATTACAAGTCTTATGAAATAATCTGTTGTCGGCTGCAATTGAAGGTTTATATCAGAGCTTTTACAAACCACCACCCGATTGAGACGTCTTAGTTTTAAATCTGAGAAATCTGGCTTGGCTTCTCAGATCATTGAAAACGGGAAGAACCCCATATAGAAAACGGTAATGACCCTTCATAGAAAACTGTTACAACCCACAACAACAACAGATACAACACAACAACAACACGAACTACAACACAACAACACGAATTGCAACACAACAAGAACACGAACTACAACACAACAACAACAAGAACACGAACTACAACACAACAACACAAAATACAACACAAACTACAACAACAATACGAACTACTACAACAACAAAAGATGTAACACAATATACACCGACACGAACAACAGAAGCAACAAGAGTATTTATGTCCCTACGTGTGGTGACCATGTTCCACCGTGGAGCTAAATATAGTGTTCGTCAGTTGTACCCAAACGTGTGTAGATGGAACCCGATAGTAAGCCTCTGAGGGATAGCGAGGTTAACGCCTTGTGCGCAGTTAAGCGTAATGGAAGCCGGGCGTATAGTGGTAAGTGATTAGGATAAATAGCGTTGAGTATTTTTTTTTTCCTTTGGGGGGGAAGGGGGGGGGGGTGTGTTTATGTTTGTTAGTCATGATAAATGGTGTTTTAATGGTCTTGGTAGCTGTTGGGTCGTAACGTGAGGGAGTAAAACAACAATAATGATTAATTTACGTGGGAATTGGCTCTTCTTCAGGTAAATATATTGTCTGTTTAAAGGTGATATACTTCAAGGGGATATACTCTAGAAATATACCTGGCTGTCGAGACGTATAGTGGATTTTTATTTTATTTTATTTTTTTTAAGGGTTACGGTGACGTCATCATAACCAGGTGGATTTTTTTAATGGGATTTTGTTACTCTCAGGGATTTTGTTACTGTCAGAGCTTTTGTTACTGTCAGAACTTTTGTTATTGTCAGAGCTTTTGTTACTGTCAGAGCTTTTGTTATTGTCAGAGCTTTTGTTAATGTCAGAGCTTTTGTTATTGTCAGCTTTTTATTCCTGTCAGAGCTTTTGTTATTGTCAGAGCTTTTTGTTCCTGTCAGAGCTTTTGTTACTGTTAGCGTCGTTTCTCATTTAACTGTATACGGAAACTCCCCCATTGACAAGTATTGTAACTGATGTGTAAATTAAGGTTAGGTTAGGTTAGGTGTAGAATATAAAATGGAAATTTTTTTGGCGTGTGTGTGACCCGCCAACCGATATTGATATTCAGAAGTAACAAAAAAATTAAATGGTTTGTCTGTCTGTTTGTTTTAAATATCTGTAAAAAACAAAAAAAACAGGAGAGTGTAATGGCGGGTATCCTTGTAGTGCTCGATACCTTAAATACTTTTGTTTTTCATTTTTAACTTTTCTATAGTTTTAATACTTAACGAGAAAATTAGGTTTTTATCGCCATAACATGTAACATGACAAGACACTCGGGCGAAAATATAAAAAAAAAAACTATATAATATTTACACCGGATAATTACTTCAACAGACTCCGAGGAGCTTTCAGTAGTGATGGTTCTGAAAAGACTTGTGTAATGTTAATATTTCTTTGAGGTTAAGGAATGTTTTTTAAGCCTTTATAAAATTCACACATGTTTTCACCTGAAATGGTTGGAAAATGTGGGTGACAGAAATGCCTTACGCCCCAACACAAAGAGTGGTGCGAAGACGTCCCCCACACTCCTCTCTCCCTCTCCCCTCTCTCCCTCTCCCCTCTCTTCCTCCCCTCTCCCCCTCCTCTCTCCCTCTCCCCCGGCCTCTGTTACTCAGACTGATTCATACGCCCCCCCCCCCTGCAGGCCAGTTTCATCCTTTAATGTGTCTTTGGTGGCCCTCAGAGTCTTAGTTCTCGAGTTGAAATATTTCCTTGTTTCATTCGTCATAGTTTTATTTTTTTTGTTGCATTTTACTATTTTATATTTATTGGTTAGGTTAGGCTTGGTTTGGTTTGGTTAGGTTAGGCTAGGTTAGGTTAGGTAAGGTTAGGTTAGGTTAGGTTAGGTTAGGTTATGTCAGGTCAGATAGGCACTGATCTCGATTACCTTCACTTCCTCACCTGTAAAGTAAGGTAACCATTCACAGGTGCGTGGACTGGGTGGGGGAGGGGGGGGGGCTCTATTCACTCGACCGTCTCACCCCTGTTAAAAAAAAAGTAAACTAACTATATTTTTTTCCTTCGCTCTGGAAACCTTGTACTGTGTGTCGAATAAATTTACTCAGTGAAGCAACATGAAAAGAACTATATATTTTGTTCCCCATCTGAATTTATTTACATGTATTTACGGAAACACTTATCCTCGTATCATATTAACAGACTCAACACTTGACAACCACTAAATACGTAACACCGAACGATAATTTCTTCATAGACTTTGTAAAAAAATAAATAAAAAATAACTGGAACAACTTTAATATATATGATGGGAAGGTGATGGAATATATATATATACCTGGGACTCAATTTACCTTAAGCACACAGGTGTATAAGACACTTGGGTTTATGTGTTACCTGTAATTAAACTTTATATTTTCTGATATAAGTGGATCTATGCCAATGTGTTAATTATTTTTGTCTATATTACCTGTTGATGGTGCTAGTGTTTGGTTATTCTTCACTATTTCCCAACACTCTTCTTTCATTGTCCAGCTGAAAGAAGAAGCACAATATATAAACCCTTCATTATCATTACAGGCGTTTCTTTCACTTCAAGGAAAACTAAACGAATTAAATATATTTTGTCTAAGTCACAGAAAAGTCCCTGATTTTTAAGATAAAGACTGTGACCCGTAACCAGGGGATTATAGTGTGTCTACTGATATATAGTAGTTTACGATAGCTTGACGATATAGGAACGTGAAAGTGCTAGGATTCGTGTAAACAAGGCAATGCTCTCGGTACTGTAAACATTGTAGAGATAATCCTTGATGTTTGAAGGATCACAAGACAGCCAGAGGGGGGAAGTGAAGATGAAATACAAAAGTAAATGTTATCAGAGGTGGGAATGTAAAGAGAAGAGATTAAAGGTAAGAAATAGCGAGGTAAGATAAACCTTCAAATGGAATAATTATTATACTCGTGAAAAACAATGACTGTATTATGAGCCAGTTAGAAACAAGAGGAGAAAAATGGTAAAAAAAAATGAGAAAAAGCAGAATATTGAACCAAAAAAGCTTGAGGAGTTAAATATATCAAGTAAAGGTGATATAAGTACATTTGTTTAGGACCAAAATACCTGTGTGTTCGTATCAAAGGTTGAGTTCATCGAGGTTAGGTTAATAATGTTTCTATACAACACATTTTAGAGAGAAGAAATTTTTACCATTTCTTTACAATGAAACTTCAAAACCAGATATTAATTTAGTTAGTGAGGGAATTTATTTAATATTTGAGGGAATGTTATACCAGCTTAAGTATATTCAAGTGGACCTTTTTTTTCTTCTAATATCTCGTTAGGTTAAAACTTATAACTATTGGTTCAAAGTTAAGTGACAAAGTTAGAATGAAAACTTTTAGCCGTGATGGGAGGCTGTTATAACCAATGTCTTCTTGAAACTGATCAGAGAAAAAATATAAAAATGATTCAGGAACAAGTCTGGGAACTTCAACCTGTGTGACGGCCTCGGTAACCTTGCATTTTATACTAAAGTTTAATTACACCGTAACTACTGATGATCCTGGTGGTGACCTTGACAACTAACACAGAATCTTTAATGAGATGTCCTGGGATCTTAAGAAAACACCAAGATGATCGGATTGAAAGGAGAAACCAATAATTATGTATTCGCTTTTTACCTGCAGACCAAAATGTAATTTATACCTGAGACTGAGCGAAACCCTTTACCTGGCATTAATATTCATCCCTGTGTAAACTACAATCTATTGCATCCTTGTAAGTGAAATAAAAATTCGGAGGGGTCATTTGTTCCGGAAGCTTTCTCACGTGACTGATGAGTTCCGGAGTTTTGTGTCTCGTTGTCATAACAGTCAAATACTCGCACGTCTTTAAGGGCTTTGGTAAATAAGGTCAACTCTTTATACCACACGTTGTACAGCCAGGGTCTTGGTGAATGAGAATAATTATTGAAGCATTACGGATCCCCCCCCCCTCTCCCTCTCTCAGGTGTTAGTATTCAAGGATTTAAAATTAAGCTTTAATATTTGTTCATCAGATAAGCTGGGAAAAGAATGTCCATATACCAGAGAGAAAATATATTTTATTTAATGATCTCTAGATGAGCAAGGATCAGGTCCGGGCGAGCATTGAACACCACACAACAGGTATTGTTAACAGCTTGGTGTGACAGGACTAAAGTCTCAGTGGATGAAATATTTAGTCTTGAAAAATACGTCAGACACCATCATTGGCCGCAAAAAAAAAAAACACAAAAAATAACAACAACTGTTTTCTACATTACAAACATCTTCGTTGTTTTTGTAATTTACTCAGCTCTTCGTTAGTGTTCGTCGTAACACTTCACATATTTCCTTTAACTTCACAGATTTATTTATTTATTTATTTATTTTTATCGAATTCTTGGTTTTGCGTCAACACTTAATTATTTATGATGTTTGGCCTCGTATGGGACTGATGTTCTTACTTCAGGTGATGTTGAGGATCGAATCTTCCTTTGGCTAAAATTCCTGTGATGGTGAGTCTCTGGGATGGAAGATTTGTATTTATTTGTTTCTATATTTTTTACAATGAATTCAGTATATTTTTAAAGAATCCTATTATGGACTTTGACTTCTATATCAGCCTTAAATGTAAGTTTTAGTAAAGTTTTTGTGTCCCATCCTTGTCACAGATCTTAGGAGTTTCAAGGCAGACTGCCCCTTTAGCTTAGATCCCCAGGCTGTGTCATTCCCCCAGTTGTACCCCAACCTCTTCGCTTACGAAAAAAATGGGAAAATAAGCAGCCTTGTGTGTCCTCCTTATCGTCACATTTCATCAGAATCACTGCACCAAACAGCCGTCTACAGAGCCAGTTAGTAAGTTACAGAGTCAGTCAAACTGTTACAACTTCAGCCAGCAACCTCGTGAGCTAGACAGACGGGCGGCGAGCCCCTATCCGAGTCATGCTGACGAGTTCCGCTGGTTGGCGCCTCACCACAATTGGCCAATTTTGTTGTTATTGTATCTTGAGATGCCGTAAAGCCTGGGTTGTTGATCCTGGTTCTCTCCTCTACAGGTAACTTTGGGTGCTGGTGTGACCCTGCGTGGTGGTAAACTGCTGACCAACTTGGTAGGTAGTTACGGCAGGTACTTTTGCCCGCGTTAACAGCTGGTAATGATGATGACAAAATTGGTCTTTATATCATGACGGTCAGCGTGTGACTCATTAGAGTTGCATGAGCGGTGAACACGGGCGAGGGTTGCTTGACATCACGTCTGTCCGTCCACTTTATGGAGCAAATTAAAGACAGGAAGAATAGACCAAAATTGGTGTTGTGTGTGTTTTGTGTGTGTGTGTGTGTGTGTGTGTGTGTGTGTGTGTGTGTGTGTGTGTGTGTGTGTGTGTGTGTGTGTGTTTTGTGTGTGTGTGTGTGTGTGTGTGTGTGTGTGTGTGTGTGTGTATGTATATGTTTATATTCGTGTCCATGTGTACCCCTGCGTGCTTGCGTGTGTCGGCATGTCCATGTTAATGTACGTACTTGTTGTTGAAGCCACTATGAAGTGAACACATATAAGATCCTCTTAAGTGTGTGTGTGTGTTTGACCAAGTCATTAATGAGCCAACCTTGAGGTAATTATAATGCCCCTTTAATAATCGTGAATCATAACATGTTCTTATATATGACTGTTTAGTGACTGAAAATTGCGAGTGCTCTGATGAGACTCCCTATCGTGTGGTAATGGTGGCGACCCATAACGTGTACAGCAAGAGTAATGTACCTCTTTTGGTGTTGAATTGTTGATGACCATTGTATTTACTAACCTAGAATATGCGCTTAGAGACCTTACCTGTTGAAGTGCAGTAAAATACATCATTAACAGCAACAGAAACCATAGGTATCTTAGTCAAAAATATTTAAACTTAGGGATTTAGATGAAAAAATAAATTGACTTTATTTAACGCTATGTAACTATTATGTATTACGCATATACACTGACCAAGATGTGAAATCCAAAATCAAATTGGGAACAAATGGATCGAAATCAATTGTTCTCATTTACTTCAAAGGGACCAACTGTGGTTCATCCAACGCCACATAAAAGCCACAATCATGAATTTTAATCCTGACAACCTGAACTAACTAAATAGACGATATTTGTTGAGTGAAATTCTGCGCAGTCTCGAATCTTTCCTACATTCTCGACACCTGATGCATCTCAAATACCCAATCAGAAAATAGACATCAGGTTTCTAAAAGTCCACAGTCGTTTAAGTCGTTTAGTTGTCTGGTTAAGCCATGTAGATGATAATGAACTGTGCCTCCTTCAGTTTAATTAATGATCAACATTTTAATTTCTTTGTACAAGTATAGAAACACGTTAGATCATTATAGAATGTGTGAGAAAGCATTTGCCTCTTCCCCTCCTCCCACCCCTCTAAATAAATCAGTGCTGTATATTTGAATAATTAAAAAAAAGAAAGAAATAGTCTGTTAATGTAACTTTTATGTTTCACGTTTAATAAGTACTTGGCCTGCGTTAGCCAGTCTGTAAATATCGCTCCGGAATAACTGACTGCACTACTGTACTAGACGTAAGCCTAAAATACTCTAAAATTATCCACTTTTTCTACATCTTCAATAATATGTTGTTCTGAATTTTCCGATGATGAAATGATAACGTACTGTATGTCGTCGTCAAGTACAGTATAGTAGTTAGTTATCCTTTTGTCGACTCTTGTTCACTAAAGTAAGAGAACATATTGTGGAAATACAGAGAGAGATATTGGTGAAAAAGTTGTTATAGTAATTCTGAATTTGAATATGACGTCAAATGAATAATTCAGTGATTTAGAATATTTAAATTCAGCAATGTTTGTGATGTTTACGCCAATCTGTGTAATGGTTGCGATATTTTGTATGTTCGTGTGACCGGTAGAAATTTAAAGAGAGGATAATGCAACGTGTTTTCATTAGACCGATTTCCACTTAGCCGCTGTCCGCCACACACTGCTTAAGTTTATGTTATTTGCGAAATTTGAAAACTTTCACAAAATTACATTGTTTATTCTGGTTTATATTATGAATTTTAAATATAACTACAGATAAATCTTTCATTATATGATAACTTAAAGTATTACATCAGTTAGGTATCATTCGTGTCTGAAATCATTCCCGCTGTCAGATTATTACTCGAACAAGTATGAAAATCGTTATAAAATGCATCAATGAGTGAGAAGGTTTGAAGAACATGACAATTTGGTGTTAATTTGTAAAGGTATTTCCTCATCAAGTTTAGTACAGTGGGACTATTAAATTGTGTGTGACCGTGACAAGTTTAGAGCTTTAGTTGACTGTGGCCACCAGGGTAAAGTTACTCCCCGTTGTGTTGTGATGAAGGATTTACCGTCCAAAAGTGTAATATGAATATTTTTTTTCTCTCAGTGAAACATAATTAGTTTTCATGTACGCAATGAATTGAATGTAAATTTGGGTATTTTATGGCGGAATCTGATTGTGACTTGAGGTTGTGTTGAAAGCGTGAATAAGACTTGATTTTCAGCTATTTTCAGTGTGTGGGAGGGGGAGACGACGCTATTTCCCACATCTCTTCCTACAAATTTAACGACACTAAGCATGTATTTAACATATACTGTATATATATACTTGGAACGGCAAAATTTAAAACATTTATTAATCATGAAATTTCCTTAGTGGATTGTGAAGTTTATTGTTACCGAAGATTAAATTGTGTTAATCATCTTGAGTTAGTTAGAACACAGTAATCCGTACACAAGTTCCCTGGTTACTTACTGCCACAGCATCAACAATTATGTAAGAGCTCCTTCTCCATTCTGAGGTGTGTTTCTCAGTGAAGACATGTGGGCAGAATTTCTCACGAGTTCTCTCTCTCTCTCTCTCTCTCTCTCTCTCTCTCTCTCTCTCTCTCTCTCTCTCTCTCTCTCACTACTCTAGCCGAACGTAGAGCGACGTGTGTGTGTAGCTGGAGCATCTCGTGCAGCCACAGTTGGTTTACGAGAGCTCACATAACTTTCCTATACCAAGGGCAGTCCGGGTAAGGGAATACAGTCACTAACTACCATCCTCACATATAAACAATCCTAAATTAACAAGCTTAGGTAACAAGTCCTACAGTACGTTCAGTAAACATGGCTGGCTTATGACTGAACCACACGGCTGTTACACCTGACCTGGCAAGAGAATATAATCAAGTTATAAACTGTCTGTCATATAACACAATAAAGTAAATGTGTTAGTGTGGTGGATGGCTGTTTCCTCCTAGTCCTATGTTATGTTTGCACCTGCCAGCGAGAGTCATCAAGGTGGGCCCTCTGAAATATACCTGTGATTAATGATATGGAAGACAGTAATTAACTACACTATATGTTGGAATAGGTGAAGATAAAGGTATTCTCCTCTCAGAGTTGTTTGGTGTCTGTGTAGTGGTTATCTCCTTTATAATAATAAAAGCAAAAGTTGGAACT
This sequence comes from Homarus americanus, assembly GCF_018991925.1. Lineage (NCBI taxonomy): Eukaryota > Metazoa > Arthropoda > Malacostraca > Decapoda > Nephropidae > Homarus > Homarus americanus. Next base: position 494,293 of record NW_024755520.1, read on the forward strand.
ATTCATAATTTTTACCTCATAATTGGTTTGTTTTTATTGATGAGTTGTGGAGTTATTTTTCATACCTTAAAGTTGGGGTATTTTTTTATTTTTTTTTATTTTTTGAGATTTTGACCAGAATTCAGGAAAACTTTGTCATTCACTCTGTCAGGATAACGTGTGAATGGTTAAGGTTTCAGGTTACAACACATTGCATGACGGACCAAGAAAATATTGCGACTGAAATATATCGTTTTTTTTTAATCTATTTTTCCAGTATTTTTCAATTATATTCTAAATTTATATCTATCAATGACTCGCGTGACCTCTAGCCTAACCTAAGATAATAAACCAACTTCTGAAGAATTATATAAACTTTTATTGAACAAGATCTCATTATGTATTCATTGAACTAATTTTTATTTCGTTACTCTTACTATTTTTAGTCCGTGTCCGTCCGTTTGTAAGTCCCGTGATTAGTTTCCTCGTAAGAACACACACACACACACACACACACACACACACACACACACACAAGCAGCATCCCAACTAAATTTCACGTTGAACTAAATAATCATAGAAATTAAGTCACGTTTGGTATATTGCCACTTGTGAGTTTGTTTAAGAATAAGACACTGTTGGTGTTTGTTTTGTGACTAAGACCTTATCTGAGAATGAGACACTGTTGATGTTTGTCTTAGAAGGAGAGACTATCGATATTTACATCTCTCTGTGATTTACTACAGCCCCCCTCACCTTCCCTCCTACCACAGCACCATGTCTCCCCCGCCTCCCATCTTGGTGATTTGACTCCACCATCAAGAGCCTCTTTAGTCAACTCTTGCGTTTAAATTCACCAAAGTGTGTGTGTGTGTGTGTGTGTGTGTGTGTGTGTGTGTGTGTGTGTGTGTGTGTGTGTGTGTGTGTGTGTGTGTGTGTGTGTGTGTGTGTGTGTGTGTGTGTGTGTGTGTGTGTGTGTGTGTCTAGCCAACGATAACGTCACCCTTTACAGTATGTACCCGAGAAAAAAATATATATTCTAAGTATTCGTTATATTTAAATCGTGTTTGGTGTTAGGAAATTGTTTTTTGTTTATATACAAGTAATTAGTATTTAATTTTTCCCCTGCGGTGTAGTCAAAATTGTATTAGATATGATCAATTTGTACTCGTCAGTTCATTTTCCTCATGTCTAGGGGGGGGGGTGTCATATCTACCAAGTAAATTGTTATACTCGACTACAGATCTGGCTGAGTGGGTGGATGGGGTGGGCGGGGAAAGGCGAGGAAGATGGGTGGGCGGACGTCGGCGGAGTTGGGTGGGTAGTTGGGTGGGTGATTGGGGGCGTTGATGTTGTTAATGTATTACTAAACATCAATAACTAAATTCTTTAAGTGTGTATTCCAGGTTAGTGAACACCCAGACACTAACGACTACAGATTAGAGATAGACTTCCTGTAGGCGGACGATCAGCACCTTCAGAAGTGATCTAAGTTTCTTTCTTTTGCTTTATGTATACAATATGATTTAAATACTTCATAATTTTACTGATATGTAACCAAGTAATTCAATTAAAAGTTCCTTGCTGATCAAAACAAGGACGAGGTGTGTGTGTGTGTGTGTGTGTGTGTGTGTGTGTGTGTGTGTGTGTGTGTGTGTGTGTGTGTGTGTGTGTGTGTGTGTGTGTGTGTGTGTGTGTGTGTGTGTGTGTGTGTGTGTGTGTTGTAGAGAGATCCACTCACTGTATAGATTTTTACTCTACTCCGTTCATATACTTCATCCCTTCACCATTTTTTTTACACTCTTTAGAAATTTAATGTTGATCTACAGTCTTCCTTATCATAAAAAACAAAATATAATCTCAAGTATTTCTCTCCATCATTGCCAGTTCCTCACTTCTCTTACTTCCCTCATATCTCCCCTTTTCATATTACACCATCCATCTCTCTGCCCTTTTCTTCTCTTACACGCTGTTTCCATGGTCAGTGAGAGTGAAGTATAATCCATTCCCTTTTTCAAGCCGCTATCCCTTGTACTATACACTAGTACCCTATTGTCAGACCTCATCATCATTCACCTCTTTCTATTCTTATACTTCTCGTCTCAGTGGAATACTCTCTCTCTCTCTCTCTCACACATCTTTTCCTACAACTTCTACAACTTTTACAACTCTTGAAATACACTACATTACCTTTCACCCAGCTTACAACTGAGCAAAGATCTTTATTTTTTTTTGTCCGTGTTGTGTAGGGGATGACGAACGTGATTACATTTTTGTCACTTTCTACGAGGGGTATATCCTTTAAGCGGCCATACTGTCACGTAAAAGACCTTTCTCTAGTTCTTCATATTGTTTAAAATATGGAAAAAATAATATAAAATTGTTTAGAGTAATAATTGTCAGGACGCCGCAATTCTGGATATTATTAACACGAGAGAAGAGGTTAGAATTTTCTTCTTTGATCTTTCACGCTGACAATTCATTGAGATATAGATTTAATCCTTTCTTCATTTTATTCCTTCCGTCTGTTATCGTTGATGAAGGAGATACGTAATGGCTTATCTCTGCCCCCAGGATCATTGAAGGCTTGATGCTTAACCCAATTGGACTCACACACACACACACACACACACACTCAACACACACACTCAACACACTCAAGGAATGCTTATATGTGTGTGTGTGTGTGTGGCTTTTTTCTTTAATCTGGTCTTTTCACCACTGCCAGTTCATCTCGCCATTGAATTTAATGTGTGACTCAGGTGGGTAGAGCTCTCTTATGACAACCTCGACACGAACAGTTCATTTTACATAACGCGCGTGTGTGTGTGTGTGTGTTTGTGTGTGTGTGTGTGTGTGCGTGCCGTGGCCTAGGAGGAGTGACTGGATTATTCTCCCTAAACATGACTCACTGCAGAACTCACTAGCAATACCTATACCTCACCTGTGGTCACTAATTACCCCCAACAACTCACCTTATCTCACCTGTGTTCTCAAATTACCCAACACCTCACCTGGCCTCCATCTTCCTCTACTAATAACCTAACCTAACTTAACCTAACTTAATCTAACCTAACCTAACCTTATATGTATCAATGGATTGTGTTAAGTTACAAAACAAGTGGATGGCCATGTTAAATAATGCTCCAGGTATAAAGTTATTTCCTGTACTGATATATATCCATTATCTTATCAGCTGTGCGGTTTTAAATAAGACTGTGTTATATTCTTCCTGTGTACTAACGGTGTATAACTGTATTAAGATTTATGGTAATGAGATTATTTACTGAGGTTTTCGATAATGATGATGATGATGATTATTATGATGATGATGATGATGATGATGATGATGACTACTGGTAATAAATAACTCCTGAAGCAGAATTTACTGTTATGCTATAGATTCAATGAGCGTAGGACAAAAGCCCCCTAGGACAAAAGCCCCCTAGGACAAAAGCCCCCTAGGACAAAAGCCCCCTAGGACAAAAGCCCCCTAGGACAAAAGCCCCAAAGGACAAAAGTCCCCAGGAGAAATAATAGGAATTTTTAAAATAATTACTTTATTTTTTTACAGTTTATGAACACTTCTCTAACCTTCGGGTCACCTTAGTAAATACAGAATGAACATGACGGTAAAATATGTCGTCTTTTTTCTTTTCTATTTATTTAATAATGTTCTATATCAAAATTGAAAAAGTTATAATGATCTAATTATTTAAATCGTAATAATTTCATAGTTAAATCTATATATTGTTAATATTTCTAATGACCCTCTCTTTAACATAAAAAACAGGGGGCTTCTTTCCTATTTTGCACTTTTACTGAGGGGCTTTTGTCCAGGCCCCGATTCAATACACTTAACTCAGAACGGCAGTGAATGTCTCTTTTTTTTTAGTTACTAAGAATCATTTGTAATTATCACCTGTAACAAGAATCTTACAGCAGAAGTACAGGTGAGTAATTATAAGTTTTGAGTCTTACTGTAATGCTTGGTAATTTCAGTGATTTTTTTTTCTTCTCATTCTTACGTGTTCTTTCATTGTATTTCTCCCGTCAGTCATTCCCTCTTTATAATTGTAACATTCTCTTAACCCACTCGACTGACTTGTTCTTTCCTAGGGTTTAGTTCGTCTTTATACTTGTTTCTCTTACTTCCCTAATTCATCTCCTTCTATTCTTATCGTTTATCTTTCTTTACCAGTTTTTATACGTCCGCAATAAACCCTCGTCAGCTTAACTTTCCCTCACCAAATTTTTCTCTCATATATACTACACACACACACACACACACACACACACACACACACACACACACACACACAGGCGTTTCATCCTCGGTATAAAATTTCGTAAAGACGTTAACCAATTTATCCCTTGTATGCGTGGCCGATACACCTTCAGCTTTGATTTTCTTTTATAGACTTCCTCTCCTATACGGTTATTCAGAACTATCACACTCACACCGATTATTTCACCTTTAGGAGGACTTTTCACTCGATTTGTAAACACTTGAATCACATATCCTTTCCTATACTGCTCTCTCTCTCTCTCTCTCTCTCTCTCTCTCTCTCTAGTAAATCTTCCGTACACTGCGACCAGACCTTACCCTCATCATCACTATGACTTATACATGAGCACCATCAACACACCTCTCGTTCTGTGTACAAGATATCACCACCACCACCACCGCCACCGCTACCACTACCACCACCACTACCACCACCACCACCACCACCACCATCACCACCACCACCACCACCACCACCACCACCACCACCACAACTATCAGCCCAATGCCGCCTTTCCTGACTAATTGACTGACAGTGATCTTCCGTGCTAATATTCAGTTCTTATCTCACTGTATCATGGCTACCAGACGTGTCATCAACCCAGCTCTCTAACCCAATCACCATTATTTCTGGGTCATCCTTGTTTAGTTGTTTATTGGGGTTGTTTGCTGTTGTTAGGACCTATGTAGTTACTTGTACTGCAACACACACACACAGACGGGTATAAGTTTGATCGGGAAGTTATTTTTTTTTTATTAATATACTGTTGTGTCACTCTTCGTGCTTCCGTTTTAATGGCTCAGGAAGGTTGACTGACAGCCAGGGTCATAACAGACAACGTGCCACATATCTCAACCTTTAAGGAGAAGCCAATGGAAAGAAATCCATTTTTATTTTATTTTTTTACAACCTAACCTAACCTAACCTAACCTAACCTAACCTAACCTAACCAAACCTAATCTAACAAGTGACGTAGAAGAATTTAAGTTACATAAAAGGGGAATTTCAACTCCAGGGATTTGTATCATATAAATTGAGTTACTCTATAGTTTGATCTCTTGGTTAAGTCTTTAGAATAATTGAAAAATTTTGATTTCCCAAAATATCTACAAACTTCAGGTGTAATGTGATGCAGGTGAGTAAATTTAACAGACTAACCCCTCAAAAAAACTGAAGGTTAATTATCTGTCTATGTTTGTGGGGTAATTACTTAGCATAGGTGATAAGGCAGGTGGCTGAACCCCTATGATGACGGCAAGCTCTTCCCCCCACGCTCCTTCTCCCATTTACATATGAAATTGAAAAAAAAGTGAAAAATTATATGTGTTTTCCTTTGGTTAGGTTAAGTTGTCCAGGTTTCTAATATGCTGGTTGAGTGAATTATCGTTTTAAATAATAAGTTTGTTTTATATTTTGTATTCGTTGATTATAATAAATATGTATGGATATTTATAATTAGGTTATTGTTAGTAGTTGTGAGTTGTATTGTACCTATCATATTGTTAATTGATACTCGTGGGGTTAAATAATTATTAAGAGTTGATTTATATGTATTTAGTTAATGTGAAGTTTATGTATGTTATATTCTGTTGTTGTTTTTTTCACCACACTACACCACACCTGTTCCACTACCACTATCCCACCTCACCATACCTACATCACCCCCCCACCTCACCTGAGCGTTTCAGGTGTGTTGTGCCGACAGTGTACGGTACCACCGAGTTATCATTGTCTATATATTTGTTATTGTAGTTACATCTCGTTTGTGTTTGAATGAAGAGTATTGTTTGATTTAATTGCTTAGGGTTGTGGGTCGTGTGCAGTAAAAAGTGAAAAAAAAAATATATATCCTCCCGTTTTATATGTATAGTATTGACCCTTTTTTTTTATTTGCGTGTTATTTATTCCAAAGAGATGATAGCAGTTCCCATTGATCACCGTTAACCCCTGTCTACCTGTTGGTTCTGTTGTCTTAAAGTCTCAGGTTGGCAGTATGTATATTTGTCAATGATTTTATCTCATTAATTCTTTTTTTTTCTATAAAAGGTGAACTTAAAAAAAATGACGACGGTATTTACGTTATAGTGAATGGTAAAATCGGTAGCTTTATTAACAGGAAAAAGTTTGGTATTGAAAGTAGACTTGTTGCCAGGTAAGCAAAATCCTAACCAACCCTACCCTACCCTACGCCTACTTAACCCTACCCTACTTTACCCTACCCTGCTTTACCCTACCCTACCCTACCCTACCCTACCCTACCCTACATGACTACTATCGTCGTGAGGTGACTGATCGTGGAGTCACCGAGGACGTCAGGCACTCACCTACTCAGGATTCTATCTCGGTATTCTTACAGGAGTTGTGGAGACGAGCGCCCATGACAGCGGATCCTTAAAGCGGTAAAAGACCAAGAAGGATACTACTTGGTCTCTCTCCTTGGCATGTTTGGTCTCAGAGTGGGTGAGTTTGTGGGTGAGGTTGTGGGTGAGGTAGTGGGTCCTTTAACATGATAGGTGAACGATCCTGTTATGTGGAGCCGTGGGTGATGTGATGTAATTTACCTTTTATAATAATGAAGAAGTTTGTTGATGTGTAATTACTGTGGCGGAGATGTTCGGTTGTGTACTCTTGGCCAAACAGAGGTTAGGTTAGGTTCTGGCCTCCCTAAGTTGTGGTTGTTGTATGATTCACGATAATGAGTCTTTTACAACTTTCATTGATTAGGTAATTAGCCTGAGTTCTTGTATCTCCATTCTTATTAAAACTTCCTTAGAAATTTAACTGGTACTTGGAGTTTTTAGAGATATTGTTTGGAATTGAATTTTGATTAGCTAAAGTTATTCCATTTAGTTGTGATATCTACTGTGGTATTCAGCTCAGATCTTAACTCCCCCTCCCCCACTGCAGTTCAGCCATAAATCAGGCGAGCAACCCCACTCTGCAGACAACCTCTAAACACCAGAGGATCGTCAGAGGCTGTAGTCATTGGTAAACAGTGAGCATTTAAGCATTTAAGGTCTAGCAAACTGAGGCTGACAGAAACACGTTGAACCCAAACCACTACTTATTGTTTTTCGTTTTTTTTAGAAGAAATGTCCATCGAAATTATGTTACTGGAAGCTTTTGTAGTAGGTCATCGTGCCAGGTCAGGTCAGGTCATAGGCTTTCCCATTGTAAAACCACCGCTTAATGTTTACTTCTTACTGAAAGCTTTGGAACTACTATATCTTGAGGTGGTATCAAATAAGTCACTACTCTTATGTCTGTATAGGAACCATGTTATTACTAACCATTGTGTCTAATTTAGTCATTCATTCACTGACTTTATGTAGACGATTAATGGAAGACAATAGATAAACTAAATTAAGATCGAAGAGTATCTGCCCCTTTTCAGTATTAGAGGGACATATCTCATTCGTTAGAGTCTTGGATATAGGACGAGTGAGTACCTTTATATGGTCTCATAGTCCCAGTTGTAATCGTTGAGTCTTAGGTGGTGAGCTTGGAGTCTTAGGTGGTGAGCTTAGAGTCTCAGCTGGTAAGCTTGGAGTCTCATGGTAAGCTTGGAGTCTCAAATGGTAAGCCTCCATTTCTCACCCCAACATCCGCATGGCAACAGACTTCGAGGAATTGGGGGGACAATGGGGGGGGGGACGGGGGGGCCATAGTGTTCTTGTTGTTAATTGTGACATATAAACTTTCCTCATGCTGTTTTGGATGACCTTCCTATCTTATACCAAACCATATTGGGTCTTATAGGAACCTCGGTGTAAGATCCAGTATATCGCCTTCTTGCACTCCCTAATTACTCATTGACTAACACGATCTAACTGACGATATACACAGCCCTTGTCTTTAGTTTAGTGGAGTTTTACGAAGAGTTAAATTGGATCCATGTAATAATGCTTGTTGAGGTGTCCAAGGATTGTGTTTGATGTTACATGTATTGTGTACACGAGGCTATACCAACGAGCCTTGAGAATAATGCTTCAAGTTAGAGTCTTATTAGGAATGAAGACTCATTGATATGTTTGAAAAGAGATATAGAATGGAATATGGTCGCTAGTCTCTATACACTATTCACACAATTTTTGCATCAGACGGTTACAACTGTGGGTGACGATGATACGATTCTCTATCATGCAGAAGACTTTTTGTACAATAAAATCATCAAGAATCAATCTGTTTTATCATCTATAGGCAGCCAACAGGTGACTAGTTAGGTAAATGATAATATAGGTTGTTTTGAATTTGACCTGTGTGTGTGTGTGTGTGTGTGTGTGTGTGTGTGTGTGTGTGTGTGTGTGTGTGTGTGTGTGGAGAGAGTGAGAGAGAGAAAATTTTTTATATTTTTTCATAGATCTTAATCATGAGATGGACGCAAACGGGAACGACCAGTTAGTATTATTTTTTATTTCTTCATTTTATTTCTTGGAACAGATGAGAGGTCGCTGTAGCCACTTGTACATGGGGCTGGGGGGAAGGGGGGAGGGCTGGGATGGGAGGGGATGGGAGGGGAGGGCTGGGATGGGATGGGTAGGAGGGGATGGGATGGAGAGAGTTGCAAGTTACCCCAAGAAATAATTCATAAAAGTTCAAACCCACCGTAATAACATCTGACATTCTTATACAAATCTTAATGATGAAGAAATCTGCCGTGAAATCCTTATTGTGTATATTAATGTACAAAAAAAAACACACACACACACACACACATACACAAAAAAAAACGTGCAGTTGCTACACACTGACATGACAACAACCTTTCTCCTCCATTGCGTATTCGTCAGTTTTGAATTACCAGTGTAGAGTATGATTACAAACTTCCTCTACTCTTAGGTTGTTATAAACGGTGATATTATTTTAACACTGTGGTAAAAAAAAAAAAAATATGCAAGGCTACCAACATAGTCATAATTCAACGTTGGTATTTTGTATTGCATCGTATTTCGAATTTTTGTATCGTAAACTTTTAAAAGACAAGATACGATTTTTTTTTGGAGGGGGGGGCTCATTTGTATTGATGGAATTAGTCGGTTTGAATTATTATTATTTTTTTTTTCGTCTCCGGAAATTTAAAAAAAAAAGTCTTATGGTTCATGACGCAGACAATACTTTTTTTTTTACTATTACGTTCAGGTCTCGCCAACAACAGTCATTGTCTTACTAACGCACTACATTATATTCAAGAAGTAAAAGACGTGTTTGAGGTAATGTACAACTTTATTTAGGCTATTTTTATTTTTTCTCGTCTTTTTTTTTTCAAACGGGATTTTAGTTTTAGGGTTAAATTCGTAAATATTTGATAAATGGGTGAAATAAATGGGGTAGGGGGGAATGGGGATAAGAGATATAATCAGTAATGGGAAGAGATAAATAATTATCCATAAAAATCTTGTTTACTTATGATTTTTCCCCCCATCTTTCACTAGTTCCTTCCCTCCTTCCTTCCTTCACCCATGATTGATATTGATCCTTACTCCTTCAGGTTGGTTAGAGTCCTCGTATCTCCACTTACAAACATACATACATGTGTGGTGAGTCAAGAGCTCATTCACAAACAAGGAATTACCACGCACTCGATTTACTCACGTTTATTTCTCGTGTCATCATCGGGGAGCCAAAAAGGTGTGACTGTTTATTGAGTGTTTGTATTATTGTAAGTATATTGTATAAATCGCTACAGTACCCGGGGCATGGAGATAACGAGGTGCATAAGGTGGATTGGTCTGAGATGAGTTTGTGGTTTTAGAAAGAAAAAAAAAGAAAAACTGAAAAAGAAGAAAAAAACCGAAATATTATGATGGTAGAATAAGAAGATAGAAGAAGACTGAGAAAATGATTAGCGGGGACAGGTGAGTGGGACAGGTGAGTGTGGCAGGTGAGCGAGACAGGTAAATGAGACAGGTGAACGAGACAGATGGAAACAACATTGTGAGGGAAACTTAAAAGGACTTAACAGATACTTATATTGTTGAAGAGGGAAAAAAGTGATACAAAAATTGTGAAATGCGTTTAGGTTAGGTTAGATTGAGATGTTCGGAAAAGAAAACAACATTTGCTTAGGTTTTCTTGAGGTGGGAGGTGAGGGGGTGGTTAGTTAACTATTACTCTCTCTCTCTCTCTCTCTCTCTCTCTCTCTCATTCTCATATAACATTATTTTGTCATATAAGATTTACCAATTAATTGACTTGTTTTGTTATTGTTGATAAATTTGAGATATTCTGTTCCTCCCACATAAATAAAACAGACTATATCAACTCTCTACGGTAAGGGGATTTTATTTTTATTTGAGACTTTTTCTTTATTTTGTCCATTTATTCCATTTTTTTCCCCAGTGATTTTTTTTTCTGGGAGACGAAGCTGTACTGTTGATATGAAATTTATTCGATTTTTTTTTTACAATTGATCTATTACTTCCAGTCTATTAGTTAAGTTTATTAGACAAAAAATATACTGAGAATATACAATACAGTATCAAATAAATTTTTCTTCCTTGCAAATTATTTAATAGTTACTGATTATTTTACTTAATATTTTCATGAAGTGGAGCTAAATTCCTGGTAAATTATTAGGTGTCTTTTACATCATAATTATCTTCAATAAACATCCATTAAAATAACAATCCTCATTTTTCTGAAGTCTTTGAAATCAACAACCAAATATAATCTTCTCCCACCACACACAAATTGTTCCAGGAATATATTATCGAACTCTAAACAGAACTTACATTCAGTCAAGTTAGAGAAGAGGCAGAGAAAATATTCAGATCAACTCAAACTATCACATGTTATCTTGGGATTATTTCAGAGACTCACCTATGCCACGAGTTAATGTTATGTCAGTCTGTTGATGGTTTTAATTCAGTAAACATAAGGATAGTAAATAAAAGTGCTTTGCGAAACCTGTGAATTGATACATAAATCGGTATTAAAAGTGAGAAAAAACCAGATTATTCTGATTATACAAAGAGAGAAAGAGAGAGAGGGGGGGGAGGGGGGCGGAAGGTTAAGAGGAGTGGATAAAATTGTCTTCACGAGCGTCTTTCTTCCTTAACAACAACACGGGAGGAAGTTTCTCAATCGCTCACTTGGGAGAAAAATTATGCCTGCTTAGATCTCATTATTGGATTTTGCTGACGACTCTTTTGACACCATACCTGATACACCTGTCGACACTCACTACACATTAACACCACAACTGATACACCTGTTTACACCCACCACACACTAACACCACACCTGACCATCTCTACTTAGCAGGGAAACATAACTCACCTCATCAATCCGTTCTCACTGACACACAGGACGAATAACATGTACCTGAGGTCTTTCACTGAGGTAGAAGGGCTGAGGAACTACGGGTGAGCCATATTGGAAGAAAATATGGAACCTAGATGATATTTGACTCGGCTCCAACACGATATAAGAGCCAGACACATCAACGTGGCGATGGAAAGATGAAAATAGGAAGTTTAAAAGGTGCCAAGTTGTCAGACGGAATTACAGTGACAAATTGTAAAGTAAATGGAGAGTGTTTTGTCACCCGGCGGAGTGATACAGGCTGATGGGATCTAACTCTGGTCTTCCTGTGTGGACATCCAATACATCATCCAACACATCACCCAACACATCACCCAACACATCATCCAACACATCACTCAGCACATCACCCAACACATCATCCAACACATCACCCAATACATCACCCAACACATCACCCAATACATCATCCAACACATCATCCAATACATCACCCAATACATCATCCAACACATCATCCAACACATCACCCAACACATCATCCAACACATCACCCAATACATCATCCAACACATCACCCAACACATCACCCAACACATCATCCAACACATCACCCAACACATCACCCAACACATCACCCAACACATCATCCAACGCATCATCCAACACATCATCCAACTTTAATTTTCGTGTTTAATATTATAATTATTTTCTCTGCTGCTACACCTGACAAGAACTAATTATTCGTAATGAGATAATCTGAGATAATTTTGCAATAGTGTCGACGAAATGATGACTACTGTAAATACGGTATAGGAATGTCATCTAAGGTTAGGTTAGGTTAGGTTAGGTTAGGTTGGGTTACGTTAGGATATTCAACCTCCTTGGTATCAGTCCTGTGAATTCCTGTAAAAAAAAAAATATTTAATCATGAAAATGTTAGATTACAGCAGCGGCCAGATCGTTCCTGTGTGTGTATCTGTGTCTCTCCCCTAAGGCTTGGTTGTTTACACTCAGTCACGCAGCGCTGAAAAGGTGCACCTGATTTTACTGTTGATGAAGTGAAGGTAGTCCATTGCAGTGCCTCCCACGTTGCTACCTTGTGTGTACAGCTCATATACACACAAATTATGCGCATAAACAAGCAGCAAATTCAGTCATACACACAAAAACATACATTGACACATTCACATAATAAGAACACATACACAGATATACCTACACACATACACAGATATACCTACACACATACACAGATATACCTACACACATACACAGATATACCTACACACATACACAGATATACCTACACACATACACAGATATACCTACACACATACACAGATATACCTACACACATACACAGATATACCTACACACATACACAGATACATATCATAAACTAAGAGTGTATCAGATGGTGGTTGACGCCCTCTAGCGGTACTGGGTATAAACACTTGTCAAGATGGCCGGCCACCACCAACAATACGGCGTCCACGGATACTCTCTGCGTTAATACACTATCAATTTTCAACTCTTATTACTTTCTAAATAAGGACAGTACCACAAAACATTAAAAAATCATAAATATTAACGAGTTTTTTTATTGTAATTTATCATGAACAAAATATTCTTTGTTGTTGAGAGAAAATCCTAACTATGTATTAAGGCCAACGGGAAATGTTGATAAAACTGCCATGTTATTTTATGGAATTAAGCTTTTAGAGCCTTCAGGTGTAAAGGTTGGCTACATAACGTTTCCTAAGGGGGCATTTGTATCCCTGATGGAAGTTTATACCACTCATGTAGGTCACACACACACACACACACACACACACACACACACACACACACACACACGCACGTAGGCGGTATTTGGATCTAATTAAAAATGTCTAAATAATTTTCGTTCATTGTATTGTTATTTTTTAAACCTGTACTTACCTCTTGTGTCTGGCAGGGAGGTAAGGATGAGACTGTAATTGGCTGATATAATGACGCGAGGAAGTGTATAGACGGCGCTGTGATTGGCTAATGTACTAGAATAAGGCAGTGTTGAAGGCTCTGTGATTGGTTAATGTACAGTGACAAGGAAATGTACGAGGCCTGTGATTGGCTAGTGTAAGTGGATTAGAAAATGGTGGGATGTGATTGGCTTTCAATGAGAGTCGGGGGAATGTTTTTTAGACGCCCCGTTGGGTCTGTGTACAGAAGTAAAAAAAACAAACAACAAAAAACGAAGAAAAAACCCCAGAGAGCTTTGAGAGGACGTAAGGGGAAAATAGTTTTCAGAACCTGTGATTGGCTACTTTATATGGGAGGGGAAACTGTAACTGAGACTTTGATTGGCTCTTTTACAAGGGTGGGAAAGTGTGAGACTGAGGCCGGAATTGACTATACTTTACGTGGAAAGAAAAAAAATTCCCTTGACTCAATTTGATTTACAAGAATTATATAATATTCATCGATCCATTTTTTTTAGTTATTGTATTATGTAATGCAGTATCTAGTCCATTTGATTACATGTTTAGTTTAATGTTTCACTTAATTGAATCATTTACTCTCATGTTTCAAACTTCTGAACCATTTCGTTGTGTTTCAAGCTCCTGCCCCCACATAAGCACATATTATGCAGTACCACACACTCTTCAACATATAATTGCACATATCATACTCTAAACCATTAGATATGTTTTTTGCTTTTATATGACACAGTATTAAGTATATCACATTACAGTTTTAACACGCCTGACGCACGTAACACTCTCTCTCAATATTTGTTCTGCTAACTAACACGAGCAACACGAGAGGTGGGCGGCGGTGTAAAGGCATTTTCTGATCTCTCTATTTACAACAGAAACAAAAATCCCTAAAATATTTGGAGCTAAGAAAAGGGGCGAAGGACGATAAACCCGGGAGTTCAGGTTGGTACTCGCCAGCTGAGTACAGGTGTTAACTTAGGTAATTTCTTGTGCTGCTCACACTTACCCTGGAGTACTGTATTGGGTCATCCTTACATCCCTCCCTCCTCCTCTCCTCTCCTCTCTTCTTTCTTACCTTGACTCAACATGTCAATGGTGGGCTGAGGTATAGGTTTTCCTGAGCCCTTAACTCCGCACTTACTCAGCTAAACTCTCTCTCTCTCTCTCTCTCTCTCAGTCAGATCTATAGCTAAGACAAGACCGACTCTTTCTTTCAATCATCAGGTGTGTGAGTGTTGGGCATTATGGAATGACAATCTTGATTCCTCCTGTCACCTCCAGCTATAGGGTCTTGGCCTGCCGTAGGGAAAGAAAAAAAGAGCCTACCTATGAAAGTCTGCGTGACGTTTAACTGGCGTAGGAGTTTCAGCATTTTGTAATTAGAAAGGAAAGTTTTTATTTTTATAGAAGGAAAGTCATGTTTAATTCTTTTTTCCGATGGATACTAAAAGAGTCCGACTAAAAATTCTTCCGCTTATGAGGAGTTTTTTGATACACAGATCTCTCTTGTAAACTATAACCATGAATAATGTTGTTTTACGTAATATCCAGGAAGAAAATAAGGTTTAAATCATTTTACTACGAACGAAACTGCCGAGATGTTGTTCATTATAATTTACGAAAAAAAAAAAAACGAAAGTATCCCAAAACTGAAAAATATGATTGTTGTGTTTATAAAACTTACACAAAGGAACTATGTCAGGTATACAGTACGTGACTAGGACAAATATTAACCCCCTATAAAAAACTATGAGGACACCCACAAAGATACTCCTCAAATTCAGTCACTTGTTGTATATTAAGTGAATATTTTTAGGTGCATCGACCGGAAAGTCAACGAGTTTTTGTAAACCGGTTGTCAGATGAGATTTTCATTTACATAAACTAGCCGGTTTGTCAGGGGGGGGGGATCATCAGCTCACATTTCAAACTATTATCCTAAAAGTACTCAATATATTTTTTTGGGGGGGTAACCATAACGCGGCTGTGAGAGTAAATCAGGATAATGTGTGTTGTGAGGGTTAGGATGCGTCCCCCTATCCTTTGCGCGCAACTCTCTCTCTCTCTCTTTCAATTATATCGCTGGTGCTGAGAAATTTGCCTATCAGAAGCCTATAACTGCATTACTTGGGAAACATTTCTCTCTCTGATCAGCTATTAGGAAACTCCAACGTGATTGATCAGTTGTAAATGAAACATGGTGATTGGTCAATTGTTGGGGGGGTAACAGTGTGAGATGCTTGATGCGATTGGTCGATTCTTATTGAAACGTAACCTGATCCACTATTGGTGTTGGCATGGTGACGTCAGGCAACCGTTACTTGGCTTAGTGAATCTGTACTGACTGACTGACTGACTGACTGACTGACTGATAGAACATTTTCCGAACTATGAGTGAGTTTCCTTTTGCCTACAGGAACAAATTGGCCCTTATCTTATACTGCGCTGCCAGCCGTATAAGTTTTACACGAGCTTATTAACTCTTATACAACTAATGAATAATTCTAAGTCACTCTTGTGTTTATATATTGCGAAGTTTTTGACAAATAATTAATTACAGATACATTAATTAAAGTTTCCACCAACTATATTGAAAGACGTAAATTTATATCCAAACGACATCATTGAAAATAACGTACGTAAAATGTACTGAGAATAAAAATCTTTTTCTCTATTTTCCCTAATATCGTATATGATAAAGTTTTAATCTAATTCTGGTTAACAACTAAAATAAATACAGAGAAATGTAATCAGACAACTTTTAGTATTTTATTAGTTTTTCTGTTATTGTTTGTTATTAAATTATATGGAAACAGTTTAACCTACGCACTATTGTTGTATAAAAAATTTACCTCAGTCTCGTCAGTGTTCCTGTGTACATCCAACTCACTGTCTCTTCATCCAACTCACTGTCTCTTCATCCAACTCACTGTCTCTCTCTATATCCAACTCATTGCCCCCGACCCACACTCCCCCTAACAGTGAGACAAGCAAATTCATCTCTCACCCACCTGCTCTCTCTCTCTCTCTCTCTCTCACTTTATCTCTTATTACACTTCCCTTTTATCCTCCACACTCTATTTTTGCCATCCATTCACTCCACGACCTCAAACTACTTAGTAAATCATGGTTAATTTGTCAACTCTCCCTTGCTTTATTCCTTTCATCTTTATTCTTATTTTTCACATCTAAAGTTTTATTCACTACTATCTAAACTCATCCCGTCTGTACACTGGAGGCTGAACTTTGCTTCCTAATTCACTCACCTGTGTATCTGATTTACCTGTTATCACTCTCTCTTACTGGACCTGTTACCTGTCTTTTATAATAACACCGCCAGGAGTCAGGTATCACTAATTATTCCTCCTTCATTAGTAAAAATATGGTGTTTGATTTTTCGGTCCTTTACAAGTTATTTTTTTTTCCTTCGTTACATCACAGTCTAAAGTCATTCATGTAAAAATCACTCCCTTATTTTGAGTAGTATTTCCCTTACTATTTCTTCCTCTTAAATGCTATATCAGTCTTCGAGTAAATGAATCTGATTTTTTCTCAGGTTCTAATTTGCCGAAAGGGTAAAAGTCGTAAAACAATCCAGTATTTATTTCCATTCCGTCTTTTTTTAATATATTTCTTAAATTTCAGCCAAAATCTCGTACTTTACTCCTTAGACACTGTAAATAATAATAATAACACCAAAATTTTTTGTCTAGTTCGTTAATGCCAAACCATTGATAGGAATAATCTTGTGGTACTAAATAGAAAACTGTCTTTCTTTAGGGATAACTTTAAATGGACGTAATACATCCATCAGTTTATTATAAATACCTGATAGATTCTGAGGGATGGTGTTTATTATCAGAAAATGCGATCGGATCCTAAAAAAAAAAGAGCATCAACTTGTTAAGGGGGTGTTGTATAATGTGTGGTGATTGGTCACAGCGTTAATATTGACCAGTCACAACACAGTTTACAAATACCCCCTCTTAAGCGATGAGTTTGTTACAGTTATTGACGTGAACGAGAACACCAATGAAAAAAAAAAGAGAAGAATTTGTCAAGTGAGTTACATATTGTGAGAGAATATCTTGACAATTGTGACGCCATGATTGATGAGAGAGTTGGGTGGTAATCTGTAGAGGAGGAACAAGGATTCAAGAACAGTCCAGCCTCCCAGAACACACACACACACACACACCTGGAACGGACCATACATCTTGACTGAGTTTAATGTGCTCATTTATATTCATAGTGTCTCCTCATAAATCAAAAGTGTTTAGATTTCCTCAGGGGCCTTAGCTAGTGAACTTCAAGAGAGAACGTAGAAGGGTAACATATTCTTTGAAGAACGAACATCTTATCGAAAGGAACTATACTTGAGGCAGACAGAAAGCAAATGGAGAGGTTTCATTCCATATCGATAATGTTGCTGCGAGTCACCAGCCAGACGCACGCAGCCTCTTCTCATTTAAGAGTAACGTAATCCTGAGATTATTGGTTAGTCAGTTACTAATACATGTTGTTGAGGTGTTGTATAGTTGTATTACTGTTTATCTGGCTTGTATATCCCTGAGAGGACTGTGCTGTATATGGGACGTGATGGAACTAGTACTCAGAAATGGTGGTCAATAACCTAGTAAAAGCTCTGAAACTAATCTAACTTGTGTGGTTGTGATGCGGTCAGGAGATTTGAGTGCTAATAATGATCGTATTTACAAATATGCTTAGGGGAAAATGAGAATAAATCAGCCTGATATTGTTTAGATATTTTTCCTCATTCACCATCACCACGAAGGAACCACGTGAGGTGTATACCAGGAAACATAACACTCCTAGATCATTGCCATAGATGAATATATTTAATGCCTCTGAATCTTAGAATATTCACTCGATTTTCTTTAGTAATTTCGTTTTCTGAACTTCGACTCTTAATTTTTTTTTGTCGTAATGCACTAAAATATCGATCACTATAGAAAGTAAAGATCATACTCCAGCGATGATTATTTTTTTTTTCCTGTTCTGTTGCCAATGGGGAGAGAAGCTTATTGTATCCCGTAATGTTAGCGTCAGGGAAGAGGTGATACACGTTTTTTTTTATATATATCACAATATATCTCAATTTATGCATTAATTAAGTTACTTTGGGGAAATTAATTCATCTCATTAGTGTGTGTGTGTGTGTGTGTGTGTGCGTAACCTAACCTTGGGGCTTAATTACAGGTAAGAGGACGAACAGTGTTTATGTGTTCTCGGTAACCTCTTCAGTCATCTCAGATTAAATACAGTTATGAATTTGCACACACACACACACACACACACACACACACATATATATATATATATATATATATATCAAGAAGCGCTCAACACACTGACCCTCTCGGCTCTCACTGACCATTACCACGACCTCATCTGCAAATTTGGTGAGAAGCTTCTACACCATTCTCGACACTGGCTCCTACTACCACCTGAGATCCCTCTCCCGAGAATTGCTGTTCGACACCACAACCGCATCCAGCCCATACGAGCACGAACTGATCGCTATGAGAACAGCCCATTCCCAACCATTATAAAAATTATCAATAACTTGTAATAAACCAGTGTATTCACTCCCAGTAAATACTACTTCTTGCACTGTCACTATGTTGATATGCCCTGTAGTTTGAGCTTCTTCCCACCTAGTTATTTTATATCATATTTGTATGACCTATGTTACTTGTATATTATTTGTAAATCAAGAGACCCATTCCCCAGCCTTCCGGCTGCTATGCTCTTTCAATAAATCGTTAATTATTATTATTATTATTATTATTATTATTATTATTATTATTATTATTATTATTATTATTATTACACACACTCAAAACAAAAAATAATAACATTTCATTTTTTATTTTCAAGGAGATTATGGTTGTAATTTTTATTTGGATTTTAATATAAATAAACATTGACTCCGTAACAACAAGGAAGTGTGATCATAAAATAGGTGGAAAACATTCATTCACAGTGGCTGTATCTCTCTGTTGAACATTCTGCAACAGCTGAGTGAGGGTTAACATATCTCGCTGTGAATATGTTTGATTTTATGGTTATAACATTGCTAGTTGCCAGTCAGTATTTACCTGTAAGGATTTTTACACCTGTTGGTCGGGTCGGCTCGGCTCGGGTCGGCTCGGCTCGGGTCGGCTCGGCTCGGCTCGGCTCGGCTCGGGGTTGCTCGGCTCGGGTCGGCTCGAATCAGAACGGGTCGGGTCAACACCACAATGATCGGGACTTTAACCTTGTGTCTTGGGTTAATGACGTCGAGGCTGCATATAATATTTTTTTCTTCAGTGTTAATATAATCATTAGGTCATCATCAACATTTATTACCTCTTCTGACATACACTTCAACCCATACTACTTTTGTTTGTACTGACGAACTTCCTCACTTGTATATGATCAGCTGCAGCCATTATTAACAAAAGCTTCATGTTTGAGTGTTTATTAATGTGCAGTTGAAAGTGCCTCTTTACTTCACGGGAGACGCACTCCTTTACCTTTACGAGAAACGTGTTTATTTGGGCATCAGATGTGGTCCCTAGACAATACAAGTATCATTAATTAACCCTCTTAGCTTCCCATCTGCTTCAGACTGCGAGAACTTCATTTGTAAACACCATAAACTTTACGTCCATGCTGTCTTTAACATCAACACGTCACTGAGGCAATGAGAGTATATTATGTTGGCTATATTACGTTCTTCCTCAGGTATAATATCAATAGAGTATAGATTTATCAGTGGTTTTGTCGTTCCATCTATGTAAACTTTCTGCTGCCCCAATTTGACCCGTCCTTGTCCGCTTACTGTCAAACCTTATATTGGATTCTGATGTCTCGTAGCACGGATTAACACCCAGAACTTAGCTTAGTAAATCTTTAAAAAGCTCAACAAAATCCACAACACAGACACAAATCTTCATAGGATTCTTTCACGTCCTGTAATTCGAAACTAAATCCCTTTATTATCACCAGATAGTTGAGGCTTTCAATATCTCCTAAATTGTATCTTTGTCCAATGGAAAAGCGAACAACGAGTATCAGTATTGCTTTCCTGAGATACAAAGTGCGTGACTTCAGTAGATCTTGAGGTTGCTGCAGCTGTCGTTCCTCCCCCCACCCACCCATCCCCTCTGTGAGTGAGCTTATCAAGGAAGACATTAACACCGTCATCGGCTGAGTCTTCACACCTGCTCAGAGCTCTTTAGAAGAAAAACAACATAAATTTATCTTCTTTTTTTTTAATTTGGGAAACTAGAGGAGGTTTTTAAAGCTCCTTATAAACCTATAATTTGGACTCAGATTATACGGGCTAAAGTATCCAGTGTAGATAACGTATCTTTCTTTCTTTCTTTCTTGCTTTCTTTCTTTCTATCTACCTAAACAAACTCTCATCTTTGTTCTTTACCTTGACTCCCTCTGTCCAACTCTCTTCTTTAATGAGGTGGAATTAAGTTATGATCACGTAAAGTCATCCATCATGTTGCCGGATCATCTCTGCCATGATTGGTGACTCAGGATGGCCGACAGATGAATAATGTTCCCTCTCTCTCAACACCCTGTGACTGTCTGTTGTTTTTTGGGTGGTCGTGGCCTCTGTCACTTGTAGAGGTATCATTTGTCCTCGTTCCTCATGTTACCTCCATAACCCGTCCATCATGTTAGCTTCATAACCCCGTCCATCATATTAACTTTACAGCCCCGTCCATCATGTTAGCTTCATACCCCGTCCACCATGTTAGGTTCATAACCCCGTTCACCATGTTAGCTTCATAACCCCGTCCACAGTTTATTTTTACCAGGAAATAGGAAGAAAAGGTCTTTGTAGGGTCGTGTGCTTCAACCTTTTCGCTCTGTTTGTTAGTTCAATTGTCTGTCCGTATTTCCGTCTACTGTATTTTATTATCCCTCTAAAGTAAGTACAGTAGTAGCTGTTAATCTAGTGCTGGGTAATGACAGCAATAGAGGGAATAACATGATATCTGTGTACCTAGAATACATATTTGATGAAACTGACACACACACACACACACACACACACACACATGCGCAACCATTGACTTGTTTGAATTAAAAACCAATATTTATGGCCTAAACTGGGGTATGAAAAATGACGGATCAATGATGGGATACTTTCATCAACTAATATTAAAAACACGTATGTTAGTGGGGGATTTATGTTCGCTTTTGAGAGAGCAGCTGTTTGACAGGCGGGTAAAGCTGCTTGACCGGCGGGTAAGGCTGCTTGACGGGCGGGTAAAGCTGCTTGACCGGCGGGTAAGGCTGCTTGACAGGCGGTGAAGCTGCTTGACAGGCGGGTGAAGCTGCTTGACAGGCGGGTGAAAGCAATGTCAAGGTCGTGCTGGCTATTATTACAGTTATTGTAGCTTTTCTTTGTGTTCGTCAGTGTTACTCGGTCCCTTAAACTCTGCGCAAATAATTTACCTAAATTCATAGAGAGAGAGAGATCAGCAGACAGTTGAGTTAGTTCCTCTTATATATATTAACGTTAAATTAAGACATATACATGTATAATTATATTAATATGAGTTTGTCACCTAGGCAGCTGTAATATCGTCATTTTCAAAGTCAGGATTTTTTTCTTTTTTACAACATGTACCACAGAAGGGCACTAATTATCCACCCATAACTACGCCTAGTGCTGTTCTTAGCATTATTGTAGTCAAGAAATACACAAAGTACCTGGAAGGCTTTACTTCAACTCATTTTATCAAAGGACAATTATTTTTTTCGTGGGAACGTTTGTCTCTCTCGCTTTGAAAAATATTACCATCAAAAAACCGGAAACTAAAGACGTAGTTTATTTACCTTATTAAGTCTGTGTTAACCAGTTGATACAGTAAGTTACTATCCAGAAAATAACTCGACTTATCAGTTTATAGGACGAAACCTTACCGACGAGTGTTGTGGTGCATAATGGCGTACCGTACCGTATAAAACATCTCTTCCCGACGACAGAGCAGCCACCGTGCCTCTGTATGCTGGAGGAGCTTAGTGTGACCAGAACTCATGTCTTCACACTTCACTGAGGAGGGAGAAAAAAAAGAGCATTAATGAAATTCCATGACTTTAAATGCACAAGACTTTCATGGAGTGGGACCAAACACACACACACACACACACACACACACACACACACACACACCTGGACGCCTGCCGTATCTAGGTCGACCTCCGGAGAAGCGGTAGGAGACAGTAGAGGAAATTCTTCAACAAATTCAACCTTAACAGAAATATTTAAGGACCAAAATGTATACCAGGCATATTTTAAAGGTTGAATAATATGACCTTAAATATATTAGTTTGTGGAGAAGATACACGAAGAATACGCGTTTAACACCGCCAGTGAGCAGGAGGAAGGGGAGAGGGGGTATAAATGGAATAATCAATAAATAAACAGATAACTAAACGGATACAATAATGACGAAATTTCAAGAATATATTTGATTTACATTTGTGTACAGGAAGAGATACAGTATTCCTCAGAGAAGGTGAGAATTTGTTTCAGTAAGATATTTTGTATAAATTGTGTCAGAGGCTGTGAGTCTACTTCAGTATTTGTAGTTTGGTTTAATGGTTTATACCTGAGAGCACAATGACATAATTTACTGTGTTTGAGCTTGAATATTCACTGTGGAATAATTATTGTATATTTTACTGTATTTACTGTCTAATTATCTTTAAATATGTATATAACTAATGATGATATATAGAATAATAATTGAAGTAACTAATGATGTTTTTTCTTCTCTTTTCAGTGGTGCAGCTCTTGTCGAAACGCTGCCTAAGACGAGAACTAGGTCTGGCTAGCAGGCTACCAAGGTACTTCAGTTCCTCTCGTCGCCTCAATGATTCCATCCTTCCTGAACAAGTTTTTTGCTGAGGGCATTTACAACGAACCCAAGGATTCGTTTCAAGAGTGTACAAATATCACCAACGACACCACCCACCACAAGCAGCACTACCATTTTTAAACAAGCAAGCAGGATTCACTGTATCCTTAATACACTGCAAGAGCAGCCTAGTATTTTCAAAGTTTATGAGAACTTTTAATACTCAGTAGTATAGTTATTAACCCACATCTCCTTGAATGTAACTCGCCTCATTTGGTACCTGATGGTCAAAGGACTAGGTGCTGATGTATTAAAGAAGAAGAAGAAAAATAGTTCAAGATTGTACTCTAGAAAACAAGTCAAGTGAGACTGTAGTCCTTTAATACAACTCCTCAGTCTGGGTCTCGCACCAGTCCACAAACATTACACCAGTCACTACAAACAGATGACCAGTCAAAAAACTATGTAGTTTCATCCAGTTTACCATAAAGTATTTTACCAATTTACCGCGAACTATCCCACAGTCTCCCGTTGACTAACCATCAAAGCTGCCACAAAGTATCAAAAAGTCAACCACAGAATCTCCAAACAAACAAAAACAACCATTAGTTACGTAAACTCTCCAGACCTGAGTCTCACAAGTGCGTGTACTACAAGTAAACCTCTCGAGCCAAGACAGAGTCACCGAGGTCGACATTAAAGCGACTCTGTATTGTACAAGAAATAGTTGTGACGTTGAATGTGTGGTGACTGCTGCTAGGGGGAGCTCGATGGCGCAGTTGTGGGTGTTAAGTCTTGCAGGTCTAGCCATCCTGTGTCACCTCCCACCCTGGACACGGGCCCACCAGTTCCTCAGAGGTAAGTGTCGCATACTTCTCTTTGTTCCTTCTGCTATTTCTCTCACTCTCACCTGTGTTGTGTCTGGCTACTGCTAGTGGCGTCGTAGCCAACCAGCGGACAGATACTTATGGCCGCAATGTTCTTAGTTGTATACACGTGAAGTAAGAAGCAAGTCCACAGCTCTTAACTGCTCTGCCTATATCCTATTTATTATTATTATTATAATTTTTATATGTCAGACAATCATCACTTAATGCATTAGTCAAAGGCTTAGGACTCATTTCAGATTAGACTTTACAGAAAGCTGATTATGCTGTGAAATTTTGTGATGAATTCCGAGTGTAAAGGCAACTGAATTTTATACAATCCATTGGCAATCTATTGTTTGTAAATTGAAAATCAACGACCACTATTAACATTAAGTGATCAGCCTGGCACATGTCCGATTCAGCCCCTGATTCAAGGCACGTCATTACATTTCCAATTTGACTATTTCTCTCCAAAGGTAATTAGGCAACATATAGCTAACAACGCAATTAAGTGGTTAAATTAAAGATGAATATAGTAATGTTGGAAAGTTAATAACACCTAGAAGAGCTGACGGTCATAATATGTTGACTTTTTACGGCATTGTGTATGGGGTACAGACTTACCTGGTGTTGGGGTTACCTTTCGTCACCTGGGTACTACACTATATCTCGGTCTTATTATTTATCTCTCACCCGTCACCTGCCTCACCTCACTCCTACCTTTTCCTCTGGGTGCTATAATCCCTGTAATACCAGTGTTGTTAGCTCTCTCTCTCTCTCTCTCTCTCTCTCTCTCTCTCCTCCACTGATCGCAAGAGATACATGTAATTTCACTCATTCTAACTCTCAAGCATTGACCTGACCTAACCTGACCTATTTATTCTTCTGCCGGGACATTTTTGGTTTTCTTTCCTTTAGATAGATAGATCACTGGGTCATGCAATAATTGTTTTAGTAACGCTTTCTCTTTACTGCTAAACTCTTCACCTTCTCACACCTTTACAATCAACAACAACCTAACTCTAACCTAACCCTAATATAAAACAAGTCTCCCACCATCACAAATAATAATAATGATTAGTAGTCTTCTCTGATGTTCGTGATTTTCCTCTATTGCTATTCTGGGTCATTGAGGACAACTTTCCATGGCTTGAGAAGCTTTTATTTATTAACTCAATATGTTCACCAGATTTTTTTTCGTATCTGTTAAAGAAAAGATTTTGTAACTGAGTGATAAAGTTAATCAGTAAACTTCCTTCCTCCTTACCTGAGTCAACTCTTGGACCTGCGGGAGTGGCAGCAGTAGGCGGAGTTAACTAGCGCTGCACTGCGCCAACGTGCATAGGCCGGTAGCTTCTGCTGCTGCTCTCTCTGACCTTGATTCAGTGCTACCTGCTATCAATTCTCTTTAGGAATTTGATGTTTATTTGCTTTTGTTTGTACGTATTATTATTGTTGTTGTTGTTGTTGTTGTTGTTCTTCTTCTTCTTCTTCTTCTTCTCCTTATTATTATTATTATTATTATTATTATTATTATTATTATTATTATTATTATTATTGTTGTTGTTGTTATGGGAAACAAAATACCGTTTATGGCTGTTCATCAACATCATCATGAGAGTTAACTGATACAGTAGTCTAATATCTCTCTCTCTCAACTATAAAGATATACAGGGTGTCCATAAATAACTACCCTGATTAAAACGTGAGAGCATACTGTTTTTAGGGTAATCATTTATGGACACCCTGTAGGTTATTTCAAATGTGGTTTATTGTGTAAAAAGTCAGGTACCCATTCCCAGCTGGGTGGACTGTAGGGCTAGAAGTCTTAGGTCCAAATGGCGACTCTTAGAACAGCAAGCCAGCACTGTGTCCTCTCTGTCACAGTAGTTTCTTGATTAAAAACAAAACAAAACATAAAACCTTAATTCACCTGAAACACCTGTTAAAAATAAATTAAAACACACCTGTGAAGAAAGTAACTGTAACATAAAAGTGTTTGTTAATAATTCATAAAAGTTGTCATTTAGATAAGGGTAAATATTTTGAGTCTGGTTTTTAATGTTTTGTGTGGAACCTGAAAACATTCTTGGGTGTTGTGAGTGTGAGAATACCGAGTCACTCTTATCACACTCGTCAATATCATACAAGAATGAACTAAATGTAACAATGTGATTAAAATGTGATAATAAATTTGTTTATATTCACCTGTAAATCTAATATCACTCTGGCTTTAAAGGTGTTATGTTACTCTGATACACACACACACACACACACATATATATATATATATATATATATATATATATATATATATATATATATATATATATATATATATATATATATATATATATATATATATATATATATATATATACAGGTAATTGGTAATATATTTAAAGTTTGGTATTATGTTTACGGGTTTGTTAGTTATAGTGTTCTATATATATACTGTTCTAGCCAAGGTGTGGAAAGTGGGAACCTTGAGTGGATGTTACCTGTAAGATGGCTTACTACTTCATCATCTTTTTTTAATCTTATAAACGATTACCAAAAGTCAATCATTACTCAAAGACTAAAAATAGGTAAACTCCTCAGACCAGGTAACGTAACTAAGATAACTCAGGTATAGGGAAGGAAAACATTACTGCACCACAAACTCTCTTTTTGGCTACTACTAATTTGAGGGAAATATCCTGTGATTAAAGACAGGATATATGTATAGTTATCATGCGGGTGTTGAGAACAATGTGATAAGTCATGACAAATACATGTGTGGGTGGATGGGTGTAGGTGTGGCGGGTGTGGGTGGATGGGTGTAGGTGTGGCGGGTGTGGTGGATGGTGGGGTGTGGCGGGTGTGGGTGGATGGGTGTGTATTGTTATGTGTCGTGGGGGAGAGGTGATTATTGTGATGGTAGTCGTAGTAATGACGGTCACTACATTCGATTAAGACTTAGACTATGTTAAGTATCGTATTAGATATAAACTCTTCTATACTGTTCTTTAATAAACTCTATTACATATCAATGAAGGATCATCATATATTAAGACTAATCATGAGTAAATAGCGACAGAAAAGCCTGCAGGTGCTTAAGCTCATTAATTACGTAAATTTAAACCTTCACTAAACTTTGGGTAAATGAGTTAATTGCATAAAGAAGGCGATGAACAGAAGAGCGAAGATGATAAAAACTTGAAAGACTAAGAATTGAGATGAAGGAACAGGGAGAGAGATTCAATATGTGTGGGCTGTAGGGGTGAGTAGTGTCTTGCTGTGTGAAGTAAAAGAGGTAACTTCTCCCCTCCACAACCAGGAGAGTCGTCAGCATCTCTCCTGTGTTACGGGTGATGAAATAATCCAGCGTTATGAGTTTTAAGCACGAAGTTGAATGTTATGTATATCAACAGTGGGAATGACAGATAGATTTGGTAGAAGGGAAGCATTAAAGGGAGAGACAAACACACGCATAGACTGAGAGAAGAGAGAAGTTGTTAAACGAGTCTGATTTTGAGTTGTAAGAGAGAACATTGTCTAGTCTGGGTTGTGAAAAGATATAACTAAAATAAAAAGCCGAAGGAAGATGATAGAAAAGTGGTACTAATCTTGAGTTAATGTAAAAAGCAGTAGATCAAGTTTAACTGAGAATAATTGAAGGTGAACAGTGTGGTGACTCTTGCATACCTACAGATATTTCAGTAATTGATTGTTATTATTATTTTTTTTTGTTTTAGAGAGAGAAAGAGAGGTGAGGGGGTGGGTGGGCGAGTGAGCTATTGTATTGATCGTGGTTAGTTGGTTGGTTGGTTGGTTGGTCGGGTAGGAAGACATATGTCACGTCGAGAACGATGGTTCGTGGTCACATGCTAACAATCTTGGGAGTTCCGCTTGGAAATTCCCCCACCAACCAGAGGTGTTCTGACTCACCCCCAGGCTATGAATGCTACCTGGAGTTGACTGCCATGTGATACCAATCTATTTATTTACTTGTGTTATTTTTTGTTGTGTGTGTGTGTGTGTGTGTGTGTGTGTGTGTGTGTGTGTGTGTGTGTGTGTGTGTGTGTGTGTGTGTGTGGTAGCGATACAACTAACCCGGTCACGTGTGGCTCTGAGTCTCTTATTTTTCGAGGCGGAAGACCGTCCGTCGATATCAATAGAGATCTGTTGAGATGGTTTCATAGTTCTGATAGATGTGAGGACCTGACTGTCTCGACCTCTCAATGGAGGAGAGTGGGATGTGTTGGATGGTTTTGAGCGCCTCTCCTGTGGTCTGGTTATTACCTGAGTGGTGTCTGTTATTAAAGATTTCGGTGGCTTTCTCCTCACTTGTTTTTAAAATTTTTGTCGCGAGTGGTGAGCTGCTGTTGTTGCTTGTACTTGGTGTGTTATCTCCCTAATGTCTGTGGTGGCGCCAGATTCTGAGTGATGTTTTCCGAAGAGTTTGAGGAGTTACAAGATGTAATGTATCCCAGACATTCGGTGGGTATGGGCGTGGGTCAGCCAGGGTAGTCTATGCTCTTCTGAAATGTCCTCCAAGAAGTCGTGACCTTTCCATATGTGACAAGTGTTATGATGTGTTGCCAAGGAAGCCGCGGTGGTCCAGAGACGCTAACACACCAATGATTAACTTAAAGACATTGTCTCGGGTGTGTTCATCTTGTGTCTCCTTAAATGCTCTGGAAAATGTCACACATCCTGGCGTCAAATAGTCATGAAAATAATGTTGGACAAACTGATACATTGATACATGACCTATGAAACGTTATTAAAGGTGTGTATAATGTAACGTTATTATCGAATGTCATGTAATCAACGAATATGCTACACAAACATAACCTTGGTAGTGAGAGATTCTAAGTTACAGAGGAGTGACACGACATTGTGGACACCAAGTACAGTGAATAGACTGACTGACAGCTTAAACTCCGGGCTAATCCTCGACACTGCACTGAACATCACACACGACCTAATTAAACAAAGATTTGAGCGTCAGTGAGGGCTGTGCTGGCCTCTTGTTGGGCACAGGACAAACAATAATTAACCTATAGGAACTTTCACGGAAGATTGCCCGGGTGCTCTCTCTACCGGCACGAAGGTATAACGCAGGCAAGCAGATCAATAGCCAATAAATTATTTTTCACTTCCTCCTTCAGAATTTCCCAGTATGAGTCTGGACTTTACCTGGTTTCAATTCCGAAGACTCACCTTACCGCGTGGTGGGTCTGCCTGGAGGCTTCCTAATAAACAACTATTATATCGGGGATGATAAGACATCTTTTTCTGTAAAAGAATGTCAATATTTTTCTTGAAGATTCCACTCGTCTGCCAGAAGCCCTTGATGATTTACGGAACGTGTGTGGGAACTCTTACTGTGTTGGCATGTGTTGTTTTGAGAACTTGTCAAGCATCGACACGAGATGAAAACCAGGAACTCAATACTTCACACGACAAAAATATATCATATCAGACTCATGAACTAGGAAGGACTTCATCCCCAATATCTTCTCTCTTTTATTTTTTTTTCCATCCTCTGACTACAAGATGCGGTGTCGCTCTGTTACCTGCAACAGTCCTGAGTAATGTTGACGTTCGTTGTTGTAAGAGAACATTAGTCATCCAGTTATGTTCTCGACCGAGGCGTTGATTGTTTGTTTATATACAGTACTAAGGTAAAATTATATGAAGTTATTACGCAGCGTTATAATAAATTCCCTGTCTGTCTAACGATAAGATTTAACTGTCTACTGTAGTACCCCGTTAACGTTTTAGTTATTTTCATTCATTTTGTAGTAAAGAAACTGAAAATTCTCTATTTTACTGTCGGTCGGATGTTAATTTCTCATCACAGACAGTCACCGTGGTCTTAACTCTTAAACATGACTCGGGAACCACTCCTCAGTCCAGCTTGGTGTGATCTCTTGTACCAGTGAGATTTACTTGAGTCCTTGTCACAGTGCAGGACCTGGTCATATTCTCAATCATACTCGTACAGTAGTTCAAGCCCAGACTACAGTAAATCAGGTTTGAATTGTAGAGATCATGTAAAAGTTACTATATTTTTATTGTAGTTGATCACAGCATTGATTTTTCTTTTTCTGTGACGATGGCAGTTATCCTGGGACTCCTTATGAAAGACAACCCAACACTTCGGTACAAGAACCAAACTGTCCTAACCCAGCCTAGCCTCACCAAGCTACTTGATCTAGGGTAGCCTAACCCAGGATCATCTGGTAAAACGACACAAACCTTACCAAAGTTAAGTTACACTAAGTTACAGCAAAAATAAAAAAAGTTATCCTTTTTTTTTAGCGAAACGTCAGTAGCATTTTAAGGCGTAATCAGACGATTTTCCCTACGTGGATTTGCACACACACACACACGTATGATTCAACCAAGACACAAAAGTTCTGCTTTTATTTATTGTGGACATTTTGACACTAGCTGGTTTCCAGTGTCCTCTTGCGCTCTAGCTTGCAATGTGATTTCTTTTCCAGTGATAAAATCATTTTCGAGAAATAATTTCTCTCCTCTCCTGCTTTTGCATCTGTTAATGACCCAGATACTCCTTACTTCTTTATCTGAATGGGATCTATTGGTTAAACAAATAGATATATATATTAGGGGAAGTAGTTAATGTAAGCCGCTGTCTAAAGAGCCCAACTATCCCAGCTGTCTTGTGGGTAATCCTCTGAAAGGCAAACAGTGGGAAGCAAAACAGACAGATCATTCCGAGTGGAGTACAGTATAAGCTGGCGGGTGGAAGCTTATTATCCTTCCGCTAACTTGTGTGATCGAATTGGTTTCTGACATATCGGCACGTGACACAAACCACCGAGGCCGGGAGAGGTTTCTGTCAGGACGCCGGGAGAGGTTTCTATCGGGAGTCCTGGAGAAGTTGCTGTTGGATGAGCAACACAGTCTCTCTTAATCACTGCCCAGCTTTGCGCCCTGAAGAGGTGACTTCAATTTCACATCAAAACAAAGTTACAACACGGAGAGCGGCAGTTACGGGTTATAAAGCCTTGCAATGATAAGTGAAGATGATTCCTGAAGTCTTTATCCTGCAGGGGATGACGGTGTTGTGTAATCTCCATGCCCTTACCAAGCTGGATGTCCCCCCCCCCCCGACTCAGCCATGTAAGCGAGGCCTTCCTCTATAGATGTGAATGTGTCTCATGTCTGGTATTCAAGGTTTTTTTTTTATCGTGTAAGACTAAGGCAGCAGTTAGAGTGAATGATCTGTGGAGAGTTGAGTCATCTGTATGGGAGTGAATAGAGCTGTTTGTTGGAGCAAGATTCTTAATATGTAATAAGGAAAGTGTTGATGATATTACGGGACAGGAGGAGTTGTGTAACATGCGCATACATCCAGCAGAAGCCTAAGTGGTTTCTAGTTCCTTTTTTTAATATTTCTCTATTACTCGTTGCCTATTAAAGAAAGATTTGGTAAGAGTTTTGCGGCTTTAACTTCCTCATCAAGACAGCTTCCTAAGGCGTTCTGTGTTACGACCTGAGAGTGACAAAGATATCATTATATTTGAGAAAAAAAATTAGTAGATAATTTTTCGTGGCTTCAGGTTAGTATTGTGATTGATTCAGTCTTGGATCTCTCTCCCGAAGGAAATTATTTGTAAATATTAAGTACATAATTCACCAGACTAAACGTTGCTAATTGTGTGAGAAATTTTAGGCATTGTTCTGTAATTATTATGTTAGGTCTGAAATATTAAGGATTTTTGCAAGACATTAGACATAATTCATGCCCAAAAATTTTGTTTAGTAATCTTGTTTATCCTAGTGACTGTTGGATATGAGGATCAGACGAACTAAATCATATTCTGTTTATTTTTTCCAAGGTGTTAACTTTAGAAATAAGAATCTATAATGTTATGATACTTAACGATGCGAGTATTGTCCCATAGCGTGGCGGTGAAGATGAATAAGTAAGAAACTATATTATATTGATGAAACTCGAATCTTTCTCTTCACTATCAGGTCACATCATTGTCCCCATGAACTACCCCCACCACAGCAGGAATCAGTGTCAACATGTCGATAACCTTCCTTGACCACACGTGACCTAGTAACGAAGTGATGGCAACTTTATTATCACATCAAGTGGCTGAGTTGAGTTTGTCACTTTCTTCTTAACACTTCCATCACAGGAGAGTGTATACGTGGCATTTTTTTTAAACTGTCCTTCCGTCTTTAGTGTTCGTCCAGCGGCTTGCCATTGTCCTGCTCCACGTAACACCAAGACTCGGATAAACATTTACACCATCATCAGGACACTAAATAAACACAAGCAGCATTACACACACACACACACACACACACACACACACACACACACACACACACACACTATACACAAGTCTGTATTAATATTCACACAGCAGAGGGAAGGAAGCGGTCAGTTTAATACAATTATGACTACAGTATATATCAGTCAATTACATGAAGACACAGGGAAGTTTAATTAATTGTACAGACACCTCACCACCACTCTACCAATACAGTCAGTTGATCTTTAAGTAACAGTGTCATGAATAACTGTACTTTAAGTAACAACATCACAATTAACAGAACAAGTAACATCATCACAAGTAAAACTATTACAAGTAACAACATCACAAGTAACAACATCACAAGTAACATCATCACAAGTAACAAAATAACAAGTAACATCATCACAAGTAATAACATCACAAGTAACAACATCACAAGTAACATCGTCACAAGTAACATCGTCACAAGTAACAAAATAACAAGTAACATCATCACAAGTAACAAACTAACAAGTAGCATCATCACAAGTAATAACATCACAAGTAACAACATCACAAGTAACAACACCACAAGTAACATCATCAAATTATACCAGGAACACGACACTCCAGTTACTACCACAATAAGTGACCCCCCCCACGACCAAGTAACACCACAAGGAACATTACAAGGAACAGAATAAACAGTAACAATAACACATGTTACTAACTCAATGACACACACACACACACACTCATACACTCACACTTTTAGAGACAGGACATATTATAGTGAGGTCAATGAAATATATCTCCCACCCCATCTTAGGCTAAATGAAAAAAAGGTTCTCTTAACACCACTAATATTCCAAGAGCCTCTATTCCTTAATCCTGTACATTCTTCCATTTAGCTGAATATTACTGGCGTACGATGATATTGCCTCATTATTATTATTATTATTATTATTATTATTATTATTATTATTATTATTATTATTATTATTATTATTATTATTATTATTATTCTCCTGTCATCTGAACTTGTCATTATCACCTCAGTGGTCTTAATGAATCGTGAATCCAAAAATAAAAAACGAAGACGTAGAAACAAATAAGAGTAGTAAAAATATTTCTGCGTCCCATAGTTCGTACGGTATCGAGCTGTCGCCACAACCCTACCCTGGGACGGGTCCCTCCTCCCCGGGTCCTGCCTGGGTGGCTGGCGACGGTCCGTCTGGGGCCCCGTCGACCACCACCGTGCCGCCACCACCGCCACACGCTTCACACCCTTCCAGACTCGGTATACCACACATTTACCAATCCTTTTTCCAGACCCTAGTTCACAGCCTAGTCCATGCAGCCTTTAGTGTGTGATCCAGGGGTCTGTCTGTGGTGATCGACGTCATTTACTGGGGTCTAATCCACAGGGGTTTATAACACTATAATAAGCTAATGTAATTTTGCTTGATCCAGATTATCTAGCAGGATGTGGTCCAGATTCAAGGCAAGCAAGGACTTCCCTTGTGCCCTGGGCCAGTTTCCTTCTGCCAGTGAGTTGTTATCAACATTTTGTCAATACCGTGATACTATTATGGTCCATATCATGTTAGAGTTCTCGGCGTGATCCATGGCGGTTCTGCTCCACACCCTGATCACCTAGCATTGTGTTCGACACAATCCGCCTCAAACGACGCTTTCATCTGTGCAGGTGGCGTAACACAATTTGGTTTAAGTGAATTTCCAGAAAACAGTATCGATGATGTCGCAGTGCTTTGTGGGAGAAGCCTTGAAGGATAACTGTTCATAGGAATTTTCCATGAGCTATTCCCGTATGAATCAGGTAACGTAGCAGAGCCTGGTATAAACTGCCCACCAACACTCGACGCCAATTATTCCACAGACCTTAGTCGATAAACTGACACCGTTTCTTTAGGAAGCTCATTGTGTAATCAGCCATCACAGGGAGAGTATTTATGGCAAGTTAGTAACAGCCGCTTCGTGTAGATATATTAACTGTTTCCTCTTAAGGAGTTTGATGCTCTTAACATAACACGATGTGGGTAAGGTTAGTTTAGGTTAGGCTAGGTTAGGTTAGGTTAGGTTAGGTTAGGTTAGGTTAGGTTAATGAAGGTGATCTTGTTTTAACATTTCCCCGAGCTAATAATCACCTCTCGATTCAACTCTACCCTTCCCTTCATCTCTCTCAACCCTCCTCATCCCTCTCTACCCCTCTCATCCCTCTCTACCCCCCCATCATCCTTCTCTACCCCCCCTCATCCCTCTCTACTCCTCTCATCCCTCTCTACTCCTCTCTACCCCTCTCATCCCTCTCTACTCCTCTCATCCCTCTCTACTCCTCTCATCCCTCTCTAATCCCTCTCAACCCCCATCCATCTCTCTACTCCTCTCATCCCCTCTCTACCCTCTCATCCCTCTTTACCCCCTCATCCTCTCAACTCCCCATCCCCTCATCCCTCCCCACTCATCCTCTCAACTCCCATCCCCCTCATCCCTCTACCCCTCTCATCCCTCTCTACTCCTCTCATCCCTCTCTACTCCTCTCATCCCTCTCTACCCCTCTCATCCCTCTCAACCCCCCATCCATCTCTACCCCTCTCACCCCTCTCTACCCCTCACCCAGTCAGCTTCATTCTCTCCTTCCCTCACTACTACTTCAGACACCAATTACGTCCATCGCTCACCTGTGGACCCGAGTGACCCGCAGGTGTACACAGTGTCCCTCTTAACACAAGCCTATAGCACCGTCTGATCATTCCCTGAGGTGTGTATACATTGTCCTTTCTTGAAACTTCTTCCTCTTCTTCTTCTTCTTCTTCTTCTTCTTCTTCTTCTTCTTCTTCTTCTTCTTCTTCTTCTTCTTCTTCTTCATTAACTTAAAAGCGTCACTGTTCGTCATTATATTCCCAACACGTAAGTTTAAATAATCCCCAAATCCAAGTCTCTCTCTCTCTCTCTCTCTCTCTCCTATAGTGTGGGTTTGTTTAATTTCCTTTCAGAGACACTAAACACTGTCTTCCCATTGAAATATTAAAAAACGTCCTTACCTTAATCCCTCTCTCCCTTAATCCTCCCTCCCTTAACCCTCCCCCTTAATCCTCTTTATTCCTCCCCCTAATCCCCCCCCCCTTTAGTGTGGGTCAACGCAGCCCACACTCTTAACTCTTGGTCAGGAGGGACAGGTTAAGTGCTTCACCTTCCACTTGATTTACATAACTGCTGACCTGAATATCACAACTTTGAAATTCTAATGCGAACAAATGAGGATTGTATGGCGTGTTAAAACTTAAATAGGGCCTCTATATCGTTGTCTAGGTTACAATATAAGGTGTGTATGGTGAGTATGAGGTGTGTATGGTGAGTATAAGGTGTGTATGGTGAGTATAAGGTGTGTATGGTTAGTATAAGGTGTGTATGGTGAGTATAAGGTGTGTATGGTGAGTATAAGGTGTGTATGGTTAGTATAAGGTGTGTATGGTGAGTATAAGGTGTGTATGGTGAGTATAAGGTGTGTATGGTGAGTATAAGGTGTGTATGGTGAGTATAAGGTGTGTATGGTGAGTATAAGGTGTGTATGGTTAGTATAAGGTGTGTATGGTGAGTATGTATGGTGAGTATGTGTGTATGGTGAGTATAAGGTGTGTATGGTGAGTATAAGGTGTGTATGGTGAGTATGAGGTGTGTATGGTGAGTATAAGGTGTGTATGGTGAGTATGAGGTGTGTATGGTGAGTATAAGGTGTGTATGGTGAGTATGAGGTGTGTATGGTGAGTATGAGGTGTGTATGGTGAGTATAAGGTGTGTGTGATAAGTATAAGGTGTGTATGGTAAGTATAAGCTTATATTAGGAAGTACATGGCAAGTGAATAATAATAATAATAATAATAATAATAATGATAATAATAAAGATTATTTGTAAATTAAAATTGCAGTCATAGTTGTTTATAATGTGTATTGTGAGTGCTAAAAGGTTCTATAAAAAATAATATATATATATATATATATATATATATATATATATATATATATATATATATATATATATATATATATATATATATATATATATATATATATATAAGGTTGTGTGTGTGTGTGTGTGTGTGTGTGTGTGTGTGTGTGTACAGGAGATAATTATATTTGCGTGTCACAGCTTTTATATTGATCATGTCTTCTGACTACATGTACCAATATCACATTTTGTAAAAACGACGAAAATGGAAAACTGTTTTGAGGGGTTGACAACGTGTGTATGGCAGTGATGTTCATTTAATACACTTTGCTCTGTATTTTTGATGGGTAAAATATGCTGAAAAATAATGCTTCGTAAGTGTTCATCATCGTGTGGTATGCATGGACACGCCCGGACCCGCTGTGTGCTTGGTAAAGTGTCGTGTAATGATAAACAAGTTTCTTGCCCCCAACACTAGTGATATAGGATGTGGTTATGACACCCGGTACAGCAGGAAGGTCACGCTGTTCCTTATACTGACTGACGAAAGTATTGACACAGCTTTGTTCTACCCGGAGATACTCGGTACTATGATAGAGACACGAGGTATTTATCCCTGACCCGTGTACCGAGTCGTGAGCTGAGAACCTTGGGTTGTAATTCTTGGCCATCTTTGTTAATCCATTGGATTTATTTTTATACTGAATTATTGTTCACGATATGTAGCCACCAACCTGCTGCACACATACACACACGCAGCGGGAAAACAAACACACACACACACACACCTAGTGGAAGACATACTCAACAAGCGGGGGAAAAGAACCGATCGAATATTAGAATGACAATCACTCTTTGCAATAACGATAAAACTGGTTACAGTACAGCTTGAACGGCAAAATTACAAGTCACGCCTAGTGAGCCAATTATGGGCTAGAAGTGCCGTTTCTCATACGAGTTGGAGATACCTAAAAAAAATTCTTGGTCCATTTACTCTCATGAAGTGCAAATTGCATTTAGATTAGAGAATTATTGGATGTACTTGGTGTGCTGAATCACAAGGTCTAGGAATGATTGTCGTATTGAGCTGCGTTTAACAGGAAACTGGCCAGACAAAGTTACGTTAAAACTATAATATTCAAAACTTACAAATAGTGTAATGAGCAGAGATTACAGGTGGTAGCAGAGTCACCTGTCAAAGCTTCGAGACATTGTTTGACGAATATGAATCATTATTTTCTCAGGCAGTGGTTGAGGAGTATGTTCTCAATTACTGTAACGTCTTAAGGATATGGGCGTACGGAGATAGTTCACACACACACACACACACACACACACACACACACACACACACACACACACACACACTCACACACACACACACTCACACACTTATTCACTAATAGTTTTTACAGACTCCTTTCAAGAGTTTCTAAACATTTAAACATATTAACTTAATGTTTAATAATATTTCCCATCAACCTTCCTCAGTAGGTGTTCAGTGAGGCATCTCTCTTCCTTTCGTCCAACACCTCCTCTTCTTCCTCCCTCTTCATATCTCATACCACAGGTCTTTCTCTTCCTCCTCCTCCTCCCCCCCCCCGGGCCATTAAGCCCCTCAGCACGTGGGAATGAATAATCATCATCTCACAGTATATTTCTTTCATTCAACCCAACGTCCTGAAAAACCTGAACATAATTCACCGCATTCAGCTCCATCAATACCAAGCAGTCCTGAATCCTTGGCGAGTGAGAGAACTGTACGCGACCGACCCCTGCCACCAACCCGCACTGACTAACCTCAGGGCCAAGTTTCGGTCGCCTTTGTTAGTGTGTTGTGGGGGAGGTTATCGTGTCC
Organism: Homarus americanus; assembly: GCF_018991925.1. Lineage (NCBI taxonomy): Eukaryota > Metazoa > Arthropoda > Malacostraca > Decapoda > Nephropidae > Homarus > Homarus americanus. The sequence continues at coordinate 532,666 of NW_024755520.1, forward strand.
TGTTGCTTGCGTTCAATAAGTCTGCTAAATTTTGAGTGTATTTGTTGTTCCATGGTATACAAGTGTATGATATACCCCCTCTGTGTATATCAACGCATGACTGTATTTTATGCCTGATGTGTGTGTGTGTGTGTGTGTGTGTGTGTGTGTGTGTGTGTGTGTGTGTGTGTGTGTGTGTGTGTGTGTGTTGTTGACGTATAAGTATTTACACTCTCTATGTATTGGTAACGGATATGTGTATTTATGCCTCATGTGTATGCCGTCATGTGAGTGTATTTATGCCTCATGTGTATGCCGCCATGTGATTGTATTTTCCCCACCTGACCTTTAACCTAACATGGTTTGATCATGACTACAGAATTATGTATTGGTAGTGAAATGTTTTGACGATTTACTGGAGTTTTTTTGTCATTTATATTACATGCATGTTCTGTGGAAGTTGCAATATTTATTAAAAGAAACACATTGAGTAATTAAAAGTTAAACCGTGTAATTATTACGATGAAATATACTTAGAATAAAGGAATAACCTAACGTAACCTAACCTAACCATGGAAACCAAACTCACATAAGAAAAATAAAAGCACAAACGTCTCTCAAAACAATACGGATTTAGTCTAGGTTTTATTTCCAGTTGGCATTCGTGTTATTGTGAATCTTTCCCAAATAACACTGAAATAATGAATATATTTCTCCTGGGGATGAATGATGTTAACAGACTATATAATTCTCCCTTGTATAATGATGATAGATGAAAGCTTCCACACACACACAAAAAAAAATAAAAAAAATTCTAGGTTCATCTGTCAACAACAAAAATATTTGCACATGCGCTCTGTGGTCTGTACCTGACTGGAAATATGCTGTGTAAGAATATTTGTCCAGCTGTGTGATGTCTAACAGCATATTCTCGGTCTTTACAATTTTCCATGATCATACTCGGTACAAAAAAAGGTTTCAAATGTAAATCATAATTGTTATCTTACTGACTCGTTTGTTTCGAAATTTATGAATAAATTCGAGAGCGAAATTCCCTGATCTGGGTGTCGTGTTAGTTGACCTCAAAGAGAGATTCCAAAACGTTGACATATTTGGCATTGTGTACACTTGTGCTAGGAGGTGATACAACACTACAGGAGTTTATGGGGGTAAACAGAATCCAGGTCTTGGTTTTGTGTGTGTGTCGCCAGTAAACTTTTTGGTAACTTGTGGTAGTTTGTATTTATGCGCGATAGTACGGGGCATAACACCTGTAAGATGAAGTCTCAGGTATATTGTCTCTTGAAACGTATACCTGAGGAGTTAAACCTGACCACAGTATCATTAATTCCGTTTCAGGGCTCTTGTCTCTATAACTGGGTCTTCAACTAAATTCCTGCTGCCTCAGTTGTTGACGTTTGAGGAATATATTTATGTCGGAGGAAGAATCTAAACCCATGAGTTACTTGATCAATGATATGACTCCAGTTACCTTACGTTTTGCTTCTTAGATCTTGTCCTTCTTCACCTCTCCTCGTCACATTTCTGCCTCGTGGGGTTCCTTCACTCGCTGCTGTGACACAATCTGTTGAGTAAAGATATAAATAACATGCTGAAGGAAAAATAAATAAATTACCAGAATACATTATATTTTCCGTACATCTCCTGGAGCTTGATCATTGTAGCGGCCAACTAGAGCAATGATGAATGTGATGCTCAGACTTATTACAATGTCAAAGACAGGAAATGCATTCCTTGTATTCTGATAATTGACGCTTGAGGGCTTTGAGGGGAAATTAAAACTCGGTAATTTTGGATCGTTTTTAGTGATCTAGATTCCACGGGAAAAATACTGTTATATCTTTCTATGACCTACATACTGATATATTGATGTACACACATATGAACGGATTGAGATCACAAAGGACATGAACACACACACACACACACACACACACACCTTCATGGGTAAAGTGCACGTGAACATGCTACTTAAGCCGTGCACGATTGTAAACACGTGTATCTTACGTGTATTAACCAGAACAAAGTGCACGATGGAGGTAAATATTTTCTCTAGGAGGGTGTTAATTAAGTAGCTAATCTTGGCCTCTGTACTGTACCTCATTCACCTGTTGTACTCTGTACGGTGGACAGGAGACTAGCTGAGCTGATAATCTTAAGTTGTTCTACTCATATGGGTCTTTCTATAGCTCTTGATTCAACCAAGCGAGTCAAATATGAGTAGAGAGAGAGAGAGAGAGAGAGAGAGAGAGAGAGAGAGAGAGAGAGAGAGAGAGAGAGAGAGAGAGAGAGGAAGTAGGGAAAGTAAGATAGGAGGAAAGTTGGCAGACAGGTTGTGGGTGACCTTTAGGATGAACGTGCAGTAGAACGTGGCTGGCTGGCTGGCTGGCTGGAATAGTGTGTGTGTGGTGAGGGAGGAGTATAGTGTGTGTGTGTGTGTGTGTGTGTGTGTGTGTGTGTGTGTGTGTGTGTGTTTGTGTTTGTTAGAGTTTGTTTGAGTATTTCTGTGCCTGCATAATTACGTGTGTAAGAAAGTTTCCGTATCATACTACTACTTTCTACTACTACCACTACCACTACTACTACTACTACTACCACCACCACCGCTACTACTACTACTAATAATAATAATAATAATAATAATAATAATAATAATACACGACTAAATAATACCTTACAATAGAAAGGAACCAAATGGGTGACGGTGTGGTAGCATGAGGTAGCGCAACAACACAATGTGGGAAGTAGACAGAATGACACAAGCGAGATAAGATCATGACAAGATACGGTATAGTCAGGGATAAACAAACTGAGATGGTCTAGTCTTTTTTTAAGGGATAATTTTGTCACACGGGGGAGTGGGGGGGAGTTCACCTCATGTATTTTTACTCCTGAAACATTATGGGTTCAGAACACGTGACATTTGTCTTAGTAATGTCTATGAATTTTATCTTCTGTATATTAGAATTACTTGTTATATTATTATTAGTGGACTTTATAACGTAAAGTGCTTAGTTTAGTAAATAATGAACTCTTTTTTTTTTAAATGTGTTTCATATGACCAATTCAATCATGTGCTGAGTTGAGATGATCCTGTTAGGGTATTTTAAGGTGAACTAATCAGAGGAGAATAGTTAAGGGCATTACTTACATACATACACAGAGACTGTCTATAGGAGGGGGTTATTAGTTATCGGTAAAATAGATGAAAAATAATTCTCTCCCTGGTGCGTCATTTCAGTTCAAGGAGGTATTTTACCCCCCTTGTTTTTCCTTTCATATCCACCTTCCTCTTATTGCTAACTGAATCTTTTCCATCTTGTTTTTTATTTCCCTGTCTTTCGGTGAGGTAAATATTTCCAGGTTACTCTCTCTCTCTCTCTCTCTCTCTCTCGGTGGAAAACACAGGATTGGTGTTTACTTCTTGTTCAGTACCCAGTAATTTATTTTTCCTTTAATTAGCTGGAGTAGTTTTATTTATTTATTTTTTAAGAAGTAAAAGTACAATTAGGTATAAAAGTTTATTACTTTCTACCTGGTCTCTAAAACACAAAAGAGAAAGTGTATGGTATTTTGACTTTTTTCCCTCTATTTGTGTCTAAGGAGTTCTCTTCGGTGTCCCCTCCTCTCCTCCCTCTACCCCTCTCCTCCCTCTACCCCTCTCCTCCCTCTACCCCTGTGTCCCCCCCTTCTCTCCCTCCCTCCATCTCTCACCTCTCCATTCCCTCTAGTAGTTATAGCCCAGGAGAGCCGCTGAGCATCAACTAGCACTCAATCAGCGTTGCATTCAGCTGGTCTGGGGAGCACCAATTATATACTAGGGCAGAGTCGTCATTACCGCCCACCGTCCGTCACCAGGGCAACCGTGATGCCAAGCCTCCCTCCCTCACCCTGACTTCCTCCCTCACCCTGACTTCCTCCCTCACCCTGACTTCCTCCATCACCCTGACTTCCTCCATCACCCTGACTTCCTCCCTCACCCCGACTTCCTCACCCCGCTACACCCTACTCCATCACCCCGCCACACCCACTTTCCTCATTCCGCTACACCCTCCTCCATCACCCCGACCACAATCATTCACCCCGTCACACCCACTTTTCTCACCCCATCACACCCGCCATACTTCACCCCCATCACACGTCAGGGAAACCTCAGGAAAGTTTCCACCGGCGGCGTGAGATCCTGTAGAGAGAAGACCTCTTGCTGGGGGAGAACACGAAAGGTCGACTCCAGTCTTTTTTTTCCCTCACTCTTATTGTTGAAAGTTTCCATTAAATCGATAAATAATGAAGAAAAAAATGAAAACTAGGATAACATTTTCTTGAACGAGTGACTGATGTTTTGTGATTCTAACCCTCAATTGTCGTTTGGTTGGACATACATACATACGTTATATCACAGCGACATACACTTAAATAAATAAACATCTGAGGATTTGTAGTTCATCAGGTGTTCAATCTTTATGTTCAAATCGCCTCCCCTGTGTGTTCTCTGCTCTGAACACCACCAGGGGATGTAGTTTTTCCCTTAACAAACAATCTGAGGAAAGTTATTAGGAGAATTTTATCAGCAAACCAAATAACAATGGAGCGTCAGAATTATCGCTCGTTCAGAACTATGACCTAACCTAACCTAAACCTAACCTAAACCTAACCAGACATCATTATCAAAGCAGAAAACCAACAAAAATGTATCTCATAGTTTTTTTTAATGTTAGAATAGTGAAGGGGGAATGGGGGGTGAGGTGGGAAGGGGGAGAGGTGGAAGGGGGGAGGGGGAATGAGTGATGGATTGCTTATGGAAGGGACGTCGGTGCGTGGGAGAGGAGTATGTGGATAGAGATTATACATGGGAAAGAAAATACACGAGAGGAGGGAAGGGAAGGGAAGGGGAAATATGGGTGAAGATATAGGAACCTCAAGTTGAAGGAAGGAGGAAAGCATGAATGAAAGAAAGAAGGAAAACGTGAATGAAGGGAAAGGAGGGAGGCGTGAATGAAGAGGATGGAATGTCTAAATAAAGGGATGAAAAACGGAATAAATTGGCCGATGGAGGAACGCATATGTATAAGGCTTGAGTGAAGAGGAGGGTAGGGGGAGGAGGGGGCAGTGTTAGAAGTGGGTAAGGGAGGAGTGTGGGTGGTGGATGGTAGGGGGTTGGGGGTGGGGTGGGTGAAGGAGGCCGTCTCGGTATATATCCTCGCCACAAATTGACTCATCAATCCTTGTGACGGTCTCCAAGAACACTGCCAACACTACCATCACTGGTCACCACCACGCACTGCCAACACCATCCTATCTGATCACCACCACACACTGCCAACACCACCCTATCTGGTCACCACACACTGCCAACACCATCCTATCTGGTCACTACACACTGCCAACACCATCCTATCTGGTCACCACACACTGCCAACACGGTGCTATCTAAGTGGAAGTAGGTAACTATGAACTATGTACTGCCAACAACACCCTGAATCTTGGCCACACACACACACTGCCAACACCGCCCTGACCACTCCGACTCTTCCCACATCTCCCATAGTCTTGGTTTAGTCATTCTATAATTTGACCCGGATGAGGCCGCAATAGATTAGTTTCGGGTCACATGTTGTAGAACAGTGTGGTAAATATAACAAACTTACAGTCATGGACTTATCGTTACTCCGTGACTGTTGTCTTGGGCCGCCACACACAGCGAGCAGTTCATCCTGGAGATAATAACAATGTTTTATTTGGTGAAGGAATCATGGCACAAAGTTTTTACGATAAATAGTATTAAAATGTTAGTAAATCATATAATAACGTCTATTAGATTATATATGCATGTATTTTATTAAGCGAGTTATAGTGGTGTTTACTAAGACTTTATGAATACATGGAAGGTTAATACGTAAGAGCCTGTTGTTGTTGTTGTCAGTTTTAAGACTCGGATGCATCAGTCTCAATCTTAATTTATTTCTCTTTTAATGTATCACGACAAGAATTGTAATTATGTTTGAAGCTTCAGTGAAATATTGTAGGTTTAATACACTAGTTTATTTTCTTAATACATTTGATTTAACTTTGCAGTTTCGTTTAGTTTATGTCAGAAGTCTCGTTAAGCTGTATATCTTTTTTAATGTTTTAGTGCCTTCGACAGCTGCTAATAGCTGCTTCAGTGTTATGTCAGATATATTCCAATAAGCGCTTTAGGGTTATCCATCTCTTCTGTGTATGACATCCAGGAGTATTTATGAGAACCTTTTGTAAATCTTCTCTCGTAGACACACTGTAGAGGTCAGGGAGCTCTGATGTAAAGAATAATGCCGTGTGTGACGAAGGCGGAACCGCTCTTGGGGCAACGCAGTCAACAAAACTCTTAACCTAACCTAACCAAGCAGCCACCTCGTTCTATTTTACCATCTTGTAGATATTTACCATCATAGAGCCTTCGTCAAGGATTTGGGATATCTGTCTCTTGGAGTAGTAGTTATTTGCCATCTTGTACCGCTCGTTCACACTTATACTGGAGCAATATCGGCCATCACTCCAGCAGGGAAGTGTCCAGAGCATCTAGTATTACCTGTAGTTACTATGAGTAAACCAAGGTATCACTTGAATCCCATGTGATACCAGGTTACTGACGTCTGTTGCATATAGGGTGTGACGTCCAACACGGTGGCCAGATCAACTCACTCCCTACACCAGACTCTGCCCTTCTGACACTGGGTGATTTTTTTCGCTGAGAGTACAACTCCTTCCGGCTATAATCTTTTGTTCTCGAGAAATTGGATTCACATGGATATTGTGGCGAGAGGCTGCACGGATCGCGGTTAGGTTAGGTTAGGTTCACATCCGGGCAGTAGTCAAGTCTGTGGTCGGCACTTGCATTTGGTGTCAAGTCAAGTAATTACAGTCTGTTATTTACATCCTGTCATGTGTTCCTTACAAGTACAAGCATCCGTCCTCACAGCAGAATGATCTCCCGAAATGGATCAAGGAGACTAGGAGACTCTGGGGATTTGTTAATAATGATAGTTAAATCCTCACCTCACCTCACCTCACCTCACTCCACTTCACCTCACCTCACTCCACCTCACCTCACCTCACCTCACTTTCACCAACTCCCGATAACTTTTTAACAACAATCCGATCAAGCTGGGAATCAGATTGCGATCATAAGAAGGTAAAGTATATCTGATCGATCCTGGAACATTCATTTCGACGTGTGGAATACCGGGGTGATTAATGGTGTATATTCCGCAGGTGTAATAGGAGCAGTCTCATAGGGTTGACTGAGAGAGGATGAAACAGATATCCCAATCTTACTGTAAATGGAATTGGATACCATTAAGAGAAACACCATTACTTCAATCCTCAAAATGTAAACTCTGAAGCGCTTTAAACTTTTCACTAAACGTCATATGTCTTTGAGAGGCTGTCTAGTGTTTTTGTTTTTTTAATAAATTTTAGCTACACCAAATTGCAAGGTAAATATTATACTCGTACAGTGACTTAAAGCGCAAGTTGTTAGTATATATGACAGTGAATTTATTAGAGTTTTGGGACCCAGAGAGCTGTATGCATATATTCATGTAATCTCTGAAGTCTATTACATGTGTCAAAATTATACTGTCTTTGTTAAACACGTGACAACATACTAAACATACCCAACCCAACCCAACCCAACCCAACCCAACAAAACTATATATATTTTTTTTTGGGTAGGTGGGGAGATGGTATATGAGAGAAATCCTTGCTGACAACATACACACAAGGGAGAGGAGGAGGGAGAGACGTCAGAAATGTTAGGATTCTTGTACAATAACAACTAATTTTCTTTTTCTATTTTTTTTTAACCTTTTTCAATGATGTTTAGATTATATTATGAAAGTTTTAATTCACTGTGGAGTTTATAAATCATTAGGTTGAGTATTTTATTTATTTTTATTTATTTTTTGACGGGTCGCTCAGTACAGAGGCGGTGTGTGTGCAAAGTCTCAACCAGGAATAATTGAATTTAAGAGCAATTGTAATTTTTTCTCTTGCCAATTAAATTTTTTTGAGTCTACTGAGTGTTAATACCATAGAGTTTTTTGGCTCCTGGTAATTATTTTTAGTAGAAAAGGAAAAAAGAAACGGCAATGAGAAAATTTTAATACATAGAATGATATGCGTGAAATAATGACTAGGCTCATTCATATAGAGAATATCGTTAAATGTCTCGTTTTATCCCTGAGGCACAAATTACCTAACTAACCTTTTTGTCTCATAAATAAAATTAACTCATTCAGCGGCATAACGTTACATAATCAACTTGTTTAACTTCACTATGGCCGCTTAACATACATATATCGACTCTGTGTTAATTTGTTTTTGTAAATTATGATTAGTCATGACAAGGACTTCTTGCAGCTATGGTATGTGAACCAACACCATAACATCTGCATAACCCACGCTGAACAGGCGCTGTGTGTGTGTGTGTGTGTGTGTTGACAAGGATAAAAGAGGGAAAACTCGAATATCTAACCAGAAGACTAATTTAACAAGGCGTGTGTGGATAAGACGACACACTATTAAATTTCCTTCTCGAAGATTTAATGAAAAGGACTCAAAGACAGACAGGCTGAAATTTGTCTCTGAATAGCAATCCGAGTTCTGGGGCAAATCTGCAGTCTTTAATTTAATTTATTTGAGAGAGAGAGAGAGAGGTGGGGGGCAACGCTGAATAGGTTCAAAGTACATGTAATCAGATATTGATGGTACGGACTTTGTTTCTGAGGCTCTACCAACAAAGTCTCTCTCTCTCTCTCTCTCTCTCTCTCTCTCTCTCTCTCTCTCTCTCTCTCTCTCTCTCTCTTCAGCTCTTAACCGGGAACTCAAAAACCCGAATCCTATCGTGTTGCTCTTCATGGCGCTGATTGCATATTAATAAACTAATACCCCCAGAAATTTACCTCAAAAACTCAAGAATAATTTAAACCTTGTACCAGCTATAGATGAACCCTACGACCTCTCTTTACGTGATTGCACTTCAAATTGAGACGGATCACTGCTGGTTGTCTGTGGCTTACGGGGGGAATGGTCAATGTGAATTTGTTTCCCAGTGAGCGGCGTAGTGCTTGGGGTGGAGAGCTGCTGCATAGACGTGGCAGAGTGAGGCCAGTCTCTCCCACACAGTTTAGTCTGGGATGGAAAACGCGTTCAATGTTCAATCGGTAATTTAAAATAACTTTCTATTAATGTTCAATCGGAAATTTAACTTTTTTTTACGTTTTTATTCGTCGTAGGATTGTCATTGGAGGAGGAGTGAAAAAGAAATTATAAATAAGTTGAAAGTTGAATGCAATTTCATTTCGATTAAATTACATTGACAGTAGCCAGTAACTTATAAAGGACGATGATAACTACACGGTTATCGTATCTGATTACAACCGAGACTACTATACAACGCGTTAATTGCATCCTAGAATGTGGCAGTAACAACCTATCAACTTCCCCTCACTGCTAACACTATCCCCGTCCCTATAATGCACCACCAACATAACGATGACTGGTGGATGAATTGTCAACATTAAGACAACAACACAGTATCAATACCAACATCGCAGGTGACAACACAGGCTGACAGTGTCAATATTACCAATGCTGATTAAAACGCACTACCGACAGCCACTACCGCTTCCATCTTAGCTTATAGCCACGCGCTGTCAGCAATATCTCTTCTCTGTTCTGTTCGGCCACACACACTACTGTCAACACCAATGCTTTCTGCAGCCAACACCCTGACAACACTATATTCACGTTTTAGCCACATACTGCCAATATTATCTTCATTTATCTTCTAGTTCCACAGTTTCAATCCACGTTTCACATCCTTAATCCACGTTTCACATCCTTAATCCACGTTTCACATCCTTAATCCACGTTTCAGAGTTAAATATTTCCTACTTGAGTTATAGAATGACAGTTTCACGCAATGTCATTAATCTCGTTCAAACATTAGTATTTCATGTTTCGATCTTGTTTGCTTTCAACATTTGCATCGAGAGAAGTTCCTTTTTACCTTCAAGCCTTCTCCAGTCTAAGGCAGTGTTAGTGAGTCTCTTGTGGGAGTTGTTCTTAGTTATCTGTTTTGGAAAGATTTATTCAGAGGTGGACTGGAGGGACTGACTGACTGGAGGGACTGACTGACTGACTGACTGACTGACTGACTGACTGTGTCGTTGACTCACTTGTGCGTTCATGTGTGTCATGAAGTCCATGTCATGTGTATGTATTATATGACGAGATGTTGAGGATATTGTCTCTCTCTCTCTCTCTCTCTCTCTCTCTCTCTCTCTCTCTCTCTCTCTCACATTGACTAAAAGCATATGTTTCTATCCCACTTCTTCCTTTAGTCAAGAGCTATTCTCGTAACCTTATTTTGTTTTAAAGCAGACACTCTTGCTATGTGAAGTTCAGTCAGTGAGTCAGTCAGTATGTGTCCAAGCTTAGGTAAGTCTCCCTCGCGCTTTTACTTCGTAGCTAAATGTGTAATGGTGGAGAAACTATCCCTGAGGGAGCGGTGAGCTGTGTTTATATTTGAGATGTGAGCAAACTTGTGTTCCTGAATAGGTTGTCTGGTGTGTGTGTTTGTGGCTCATGTTGTCAAAGTGTTTAATATATGCAAGATGTGTTAAGTGTTTTTGTTTTACTGACAAGATTCTACACGAGGCTCTTTTGTTGTCATCTCACAGTCAGACTTGTCAAATTTCTTGTTCTTCTTCTTGTTCTTTGTCTTCTTCTTCTTCTTTGTCTTCTTCTTCTTCTTCTTGTAGGTGATGTTGTTGTTCTTGTGTTCCAGGCCGCGCGAGTATTGTTCCGTCTTCATCATCCTCTGTTACTTGATGTATATGTTACTTAACCTAACCTAACCCCCCCTCCCCCCTTTGTCTTTTAAATCATTGTTATTGTAATGATGAATAAATCCTGGAAGTGTATAATAATTCACACATGATCGCCGGCCATTACACGCAGTTTAGAGGTCATGTCTTAAATGGTGTTGGGTCAGTTATTGTTACTTGACTTTGAGTATTTACTGTCACATCCCTCAAGTTATACCTTGAGTTTGGAGGGTGAAGTGGGGGGGGGGGGAGGGGGGCTTAACCATAGTGACAGAGAGGGTATGTCACTTTGTACACTATGCCATCAGTACATAAGGGTGACTTCATTATTGGCACTGTACTGGACTGTCTTCACTTCCCAAACTTTAAAGACGGTACCCAAGCTCGAACCAACGACCTATAGGACAAGGAAGTAGCGTTGTAGCCACTCAACCACCACACTCCAGTTGATAGTATAAGGTGTACAATACGTCAATAGCTCGACCTACTCATTGTAGAATATTATTTATGTGTTTTTTTTTCCTTTCAACTCCTATTATTCAAATTATTCAAGAGTTGATATAGATTATTCACCTCATTAACTGTTATTAATATAAAAGTTATATAATTACATAAGAACAGTTTGTTATAATAGTTACTATACCATAATGACGTTTAGTTCTGCATATTGGTTGTCTTGTTAACCGAGTGTATTAATATCTGTTGACGTAAATATTCTCTCCGATTAATATTTTCTGTTTACGGAATTATTGTGGAATTCTGTAAACAACGTCTAAAATATATGAACCCTTTGTTGGTTATATAAAAACTGGTGATAGTGTAGTGTGGTGTTAAATGGTGATAGTGTAGTGGTAGATGGTGATAGTGTAGATGGTGATAGTGTAGTGGTAGATGGTGTTAGTGTAGTGTGGTGTTAGTGGTGATAGTGTAGTGTGGTGTTAAATGGTGATAGTGTAGTGTAGATGGTGATAGTGTAGTGGTAGATGGTGATAGTGTAGTGGTAGATGGTGTTAGTGTAGTGTGGTGTTTAATGGTGTTAGAGTAGTGGCAGATGATGATAGTGTAGTGTGGTGTTTAATGGTGATAGTGTAGTGTAGTGGTAGATGGTGATAGTGTAGTGGTAGATGGTGTTAGTGTAGTGTGGTGTTAGAGTAGTGGCAGATGATGATAGTGTAGTGAAGTTAATTGGACGTTTATTCTATTTAATTCATTGACTTAATCTACTGTATTTACATATTTAATTAATCTATTCTTTCTTTTGTTTTCCTCGTTGTTGTGTCGCCATTTGTGTTGCGTCTTAGTATTGTTGTTGTTCGTCATGAGAAATATTACTGTGTTACTATTTTCTGTTGTAATGTACGGTGTGTGTGTGTGTGTGTGTGTGTGTGTGTGTGTGTGTGTGTGTGTGTGTGTGTGTGTGTGTGTGTGTGTGTTAAAGTGTAGTTAGATTTGGAATGTAATATAATTAATTAACTGCGCCATTGGACATTCGCAGATAATTCCGTTACATCAAAAAATTATTTATATTTTTCTTGAGTTGTATTATTTTATTTTGTATTGTTTAACCTAACCTAACCTAACCTAACCTAACCTAACCTAAACATGAAATTCCTAGTTTCAGGAGGACAAAATTAGTACCATCAGATAGTATAAACTTTTAGATATCCTAATTCGTGACGTTCGTGTACAGGTGTGGGTAAAATAAGAACAAATGGCTTTAAATTAGGATTCAGGGTCAGGGAGGAGAGGGAGGGAGGGGTGGAGGGAGGGAGGGAGGGAGGGAGGGTGTGAGGGAGGGAGGAGGGTGGGAGGGGAGGGAGGGAGGGGGAGGGGTGTGGGAGGGAGGGAGGAGGGTGTGAGGGAGGAGGTGGGGGGAGGGAGGGAGGGAGGGAGGGGAGGGAGGGTGGGTGTGAGGGAGGGAGGGAGGGTGAGGGGAGGGTGTGGGGAGGGGAGGGGGAGGGAGGGAGGGAGGGTGAGGGAGGGAGGGAGGGAGGGTGTGTAAAGTGCGCCTGACTCGTAATTAAGCTTAAAAAAAGAAAGATCAATTTGTGGTGTGGAATGAAAACAAAATATTAGATTTTTTATCGCCACCTTTATATAACGTTGCTAACTGTCTATGCTCCTACCCTTCCCTTCCTTCCCTCCCTCAAATTCATCTCGTTCACAATTTCACTATCCACCGGTAATGTGACTTTGAGAGAGGAGAGTAACTGGAGTGTGTGTGTGCTAGGGAAGGATCCTCTCTGGAACTGTTATAGGTATAATATTGTTTCCCATTATATATCATTAGCAAATTCCTCATATATAAAAGTGTTTCTCAGTATTTCTTTCTCAGCAATACCTTATAATGTTAATGCGAGTGGCCGTCAACCGAACTATAATGCTGAGCTAATTGTGCTGGAGCTCTTGTTTATTATTTAGCTCTTAATTAGATATTCTATACCTGGGTAGTAGCGTGTGCGTTAAAGGTGAGAGAGCCATTTGATGTGAGTGTGTGTGCACCTGGACGGATGTAAATATACCCCCCACCGCTACCCCCAACGCATGTCATTTGTTTAATCAGTTTGTTTGTTGTTTGTTTGTTGTTAGTGTGTCTTTGCTTTGTGGACTTGAACTTTTCTGGTCATCCTCACCTCAGCCAGATAGTTTTCGTTCAACTCCTTATGTTTCTTTTATCTTTATGTCTCGTGTTCTACTTTTCCCTCCTTCCCTCCTTCCTTCTCCCTCCTTCCCCTACTTCCTACTTCCTCCTTCCCCTACTTCCTACTTCCTCGCCTTCCCTTCTTCCTCTCCTTCCTCCTTCCCTTTACTTCCTCTCCCTCCCCCCCCCCTTCCTCCTTCCCTCATATGGTCGAGAAACTTCACTGTATTCCTATCAGTTGTGTGACTCTTAGGTTAGTATACGTAAGATCGTATGTGCCTGAGGGTGTTGACGTGACGAGAGACCTTCAGGTGCTTTCTTCTCGACGCCTACAGCAGATCCCCCTGTCTCTGCGGTGGTTGTCAGGGCAGATAATGACGGCTGTTATGGATATGATAACAACTACAGGGTCACATAATGCAGTTTGGAAGATAACAAAGGTGAAATAATCACAAGAGATTCAACAGTAGATGATACGAGGCTTAGGATTAGCTTAGGCTGTCGAGGTTACTGGAAGCCGTTTCGATGGGCGTGTCAACAACAAAGAGTGTAAAACGAGATTATCTGTTGCTGCTCTTTCGGAAGTTCGGTTACCTCTACGATGGCACAGGGAAGCTTTAGAGTGGTGTAAAAGCTTGTTATGTATAAGTTAGATTAAGATATATAATGGCGATGGTGTAATTTTTCCCACCATTAAACTAGTGGAGGGAAAAAGAGAAGGTTTAGTGATGTGTTAACAAGTTGCGTGATGTCTGGCCATATGATGATGACCTTTGTCTTCTCTATGTAACCGGTGACACTAACACACACACACATACTATATATATATATATATATATATATATATATATATATATATATATATATATATATATATATATATATATATATATATATATATATATATATATATATATATATATATATATATATGTATATGTAAGTGTACCCGACGTTATATCAGGGAGCTGAGAAAAACATACAGGTTGCAGATAAATTTTGTTGAGTAATGTGTTGATGTTTGAAGTCCGGTCATCCAGAAGCGTGGACGCTGCTGTTGTATTGAGGAAAAGGAGGAAAATAATTCAATTGTGTAGAATCCCAATGACACAGATTTATGTCGTTTTAATATGGAAGTACCATGAGTATAATGCACTTTATGTGTTACTTAAAAGGACAACAGCCCTTCACCTCCTGGATGGAGAAGCTGTAGGGTCATGGTAAGTCCTGTGATGTCAGTATGCTGATATGGTCTCGTCAGGAGGAGGTCAGGTTAGGTGGGAAGGGTCTCAGGCTGTCACCTCCATGCAGATTACTCCGCGTCATCGATTGTTCTAATTGTTTGGATACATCTCCATCTGATTCATCACCTCAGAGCTCTAGAGTCTATTTGACCGAATGCCGCGTTGAACCAGTCAAGATTATTCCAGGTCTTGTTGTGAGGATTTTTTACGTGGGTGTTCTGCCGCTAGTAGATGTGTAGTAAAATAAATCACCATTACATGTAAGAAGTATAAAACAGCTGGGAATTTATCATCTTTTCATATTAGATTATTACCAAAGCAACAAACACTTGATACTGTCATGAGATCACTTGAGACTCGTCAGACTACCAAGTGTAATTAGGACATGATTAGCACCGCTGGTAGAGGGTGTGAGAACTAGTGTTGTGTTGCCGTGGCAGGTCCAGCTGACGACGTTTACTAAAGATGAAGTATTTGGGTAAATGTTAAGTGCGAAGATATAAGAAACACTCTGTATTTGGGAAGCATTTCGAAATCAAAGGGCGTCATCCCCACAGCTCTCTGCAGGAAAGAGTTGGCCGTGGAATTCCTACGAGTTGATAGACCAAATTTAAGCTATTAGCCATTTAATAAGCATATCATGACCGTATTCCACACGAACACATTGCTTCCTCAAATGAATAAACAATAGCATCTCTCTCTTGATGGAACTAAGCAGACCTTACACAATATAATTATAACTGTTAACAGCATCGGCAGGTCAACAAACACGCACCTCCCCTGTCTATGTTGAAACAATCAATATCCTTATTGGGGAGGGTGAGACTTGCATAACCCAGTGTCCTGATCAAGGCAGCTTCACCAACTCAAAAAGCTCATCCCACCACACCCGGGAAGGTTAACTTTACCTGGGGAAAATGTCAGATTTACTCACCAAAACCTAACCTAACCTGGCACCCTGAACAAAAAGCCTGAGCCATGAGATCCAAACGAGTCTATTATAATTCAAATGAGATGTAATGGCTGAGTAGATACAACGGTCGACGCCTGTCCTAATGGTCGCTGGTTCGCATGTATTGTGCGTCTCGCTAAAATTGGCTAAATAGTGATAATTATGATGTAACTGCGCACACACCACACACACACACCACACACACTTCCTCCTTTCGTTAGTCCTCCACTATGGTTGCTCCCTTTTACAACAAGGCCCCAAATCTGGTTTACGCTTGTCGTGTCACACAAGCCAGCGTCATCCATCATCAACACCCCCCCCCCCGCCATCCTTCGCTGTTGCTTCCTTGATGCCCATCTTCGTCATATCTAGCGTGTCCTTCAACCCCTATCCTTCCATTTCCCTGGTGTTTCCCTTCTTCTCCAACCATACACTTCTTACACACTATTTTCACGGCTACATTTTCACTTCTCTATATCTTAATTTACCCATTTCACTTCTTTAGGATTTGATTTGATGTTATTTATGTATATTCTATGTATTTAGTTAGTCCAGTATATTGATATCAAGGGTCTCGTTAGTTCCGTGTTTCTGAGTTGTTCCATCCTTCTCGCCCCACTTAACACCCCTATAGTAAATGTCTTCTCAGTTTGTTTACCTCTTTCGATACAGTTCTGTCTTAAGGAATATATTTTCAGTCCATCTGTTTCTTTGTCTCTGTAGCTCTGTGGTTCAGTTCATCTCTCAGCGTTCCATTTACTGATACATTTAATCTCAGGTATGTGAAGCGTTCCCCCTCTCTCTCTCTCTCTCTCTCTCTCTCTCTCTCTCTATTCACCCTCTATTCAAGCTATCATTAATATCTCCCTATCTCCCTTTGTTTTTATTATTTTATTTGTGTTTATAATGTATTAGTGAAATTACTCTTTGTGTACACTCTTGTCAGACTTATTGATTAGCATTTGTAATTTTTCTTTTGATTTGCCGTTCAAGATCAGTAATCATCTACAAACAGCAGCTCACTTACCTCTAATGCTGTTCTGTCCTTGGAAATATTAAACAAGCATTATGACATTATACTTTACACAATCCTATTTCTACTGAGAGTTAGTTCCCTCCACTTCTCCCTCACGCACTCTAACTCCCGCTACACACTCCAATTCCTGGCACACACTCCAACTATACTCTCTTGCTAAAAACTCTAGACAACTTTGAACGTTTGCATTGCTTCCCATATCATTATTTTTTTTTTCTATTCTCTTCCATATTCATATTCTCTTTCATAGTCTTTCATTTCCAGATATTTTAACTCGGATGGTCAAGTCACTTTTACACGTTATAAAGGGAATATAAACTCTGGATCGTAGTAATATATTTTTCCGTGTGTTTTGACAGTTCAGTTCAATATTGTACAGGTGTAGCTTCTTTACAGGTACACAGTTTCTTTAATTGTGTCATTGCATTAGAAGAAAATTGTACAGGTAAGACTTGCGCTAAATATCGCTTACTTAGACACTCTGTAAATCTCACCAGCACACACGAACACAGCCGTACTTCTCACCAACACAGCCGTACTTCTCACCAACACAGCCGTACTTCTCACCAACACAGCCGTACTTCTCACCAACACAGCCGTACTTCTCACCAACACAGCCGTACTTCTTCACCAACACAGCCGTACTTCTCACTCACACTCACCAACACAGCCGTACTTCTCACCAACACAGCCGTACTTCTCACCAACACAGCCGTACTTCTCACCAACACAGCCGTACTTCTCACCAACACAGCCGTACTTCTCACCAACACAGCCGTACTTCTCACCAACACAGCCGTACTTCTCACCAACACAGCCGTACTTCTCACCAACACAGCCGTACTTCTCACCAACACAGCCGTACTTCTCACCAACATAGCCGTACTTCTCACCCAATGTGTCTTTCTCAATCTATCTCTCCGAATCTTTCATATCTTGTATCCAACTTTTTCTATGCTATTCCTCATAACCTTTCAAGCTTTTTCAACATTACGGTATTTTTTGAAGTCTTTTTCTACTACGTGTCAGTTGTAGATTCTAAGGTCACTCGTATCTGTGTATTGTGGGATATATATTATTAATATTCTTCGTATCGTGTTTCTCAAGTAGCAGCAGCGTCTTGGATCAGTGTTCTATGTCTGGGGATTTAGCTTCGTTATGAGGGGGAGGAATGACTGGAGGGGTGGAGCTGTGTCAGGGTTTGTTATTGAGTTATGGATAGATTTTTTTTTTTTTTTTGCATCCAAGAAATGTATAATTAACAGAGGTATTTTATGAGCAATAATGTGTAGCTTACCTTCACCTATGCTGAGATTTTGACTCGATTATTTTTTTTTTTTAAGTGGAAATTTTCTTTTGTAGTGGAATTGAAAACTAGTGTGTTTACCCCTAGCTTAGTGGTTCCAGTGCTACATAAAACCACGACAGGAAGCTAGTCATTAGTAATGGAAAATGAATTAAATTTGTCGAAGGTTCATAAAGGACAACCAAATTAGAACTCTTTGACCCCCAGATCCTTAATTAACATCAAGCACAGGTGAATCTAGCACAGGTGATTTTTTTACATATACTGTATATATATATATATATATATATATATATATATATATATATATATATATATATATATATACTGGAAAGAAGCATATACCTAGATCACGCGCAATTTACATATATATATATATATATATATATATATATATATATATATATATATATATATATATATATATATATATATATATATATAAGAAAGTTGTTTATGGCGATTTTTTTACGCAAATTCATTTTTCATTTTGGAATTAGAAATGAACATCTAAAAACAACATCGAAAATTTAGAAGATACGACTAATTAGTGTAGTAAAACATTATTTTTTTCCTCGTTACCAAAATTTAAACTTTATGATCCTGATTACTGAAAACAAAATATTACTTAGATAAAACACAAGAGAATAATTTGCGTCTGTTTTTGGTGAGTCTTAAGTTAGGTTAGGTAACTTATATACAGTAATGTGTATCAGGAATGTTTTGTTTTCTTTTGAACACCTGAGAGTGAATATGCAATTAGTGCCTGGGTTACATCACTCAAGCACACCTTCCCTTCAAGAACACCTTTCCTACCTGACAGTGATTAGTTCTCCTGTCAGATGGTCATTAAAGAGTGGCTGTTACGTGTCAGTCGTCGTGTTAGATCTTACAGAAACCGGGGCGTTGTATTGGCACTCTTCCAGTTATTTAGTAAAGTATTGCCGTGACACCTCCTCCAGTCTGTTACTGAGTGTGACGCTGCCTTGGCACTACAGTTACTGAGTGTGACGCTGCCTTGGCACTACAGTTACTGAGTGTGACGCTGCCTTGGCACTACAGTTATTGAGTGTGACGCTGCCTTGGCACTACAGTTACTGAGTGTGACGCTGCCTTGACACTACAGTTACTGAATGTGACGCTGCCTTGGCACTCCTAATGCTACTTAGTATGGAGTTCAGGCTTGGCATTCCCGGAGCACTTTGGTGTGTGTGTGTGTGTGTGTGTGTGTGTGTGTGTGTGTGTGTGTGTTTGTAACGACTGCAAAATCAGGTGCTGAAGCATTTAAGTGGGCAGGCAGCATGGGAATTGGTGCTGAGTGGTTTTGCCCCATTACTTACAGGGCGAAAGGTCTGCCTGTTAACTAGCTATCTCTATGCTTCATCAAGTCCTCTCCCTCCAGGTGTTGCCGGCCCCTCTGTTGTTACCTCACACGCCACCACCCTCCCACTCTATAACTAAGTCTATGAATATCAAAACACAGTCGTATACTTAGTTATATCAACAGTTTTATGGGAAAAATCTCTCTTAAACAATTGAAATTGACGAAAATAGCAACGTGATGTTAGAATAATAATTGTGAGTGGAATTTAATTATGTTAGAGCCATCAGGAAAAGGAAGGTCATTCATTTATTTACTATTAGGAATATGTAGCAACTCTTTTAATGGGTCAGGGATGATGGACAGTCAGTCTGAGAGGAACATAGACGCGAGTAAGTGTTTAGTGAAGTGACTGTTTACCTGTGGGGAAGGAGAGAGTGACTGTAACGTCCTGCCAGTCATTTATTCTCTCTGGTCAGTCGCTCGATCTGTCTGCTCGAACTGATTAGATTTATGGCATTTAAATCGAACAACCTCTGACCTGTTGATGCTACTATGTCTTTATCATCTGTGTTTAAAGAACGACTTACAGAAGGTCATTACTAGACATAAGAGAAGGTTGACTAGTGAGAGGGGCGTGATATATCTGAAGGGGAGGAGAGACGGGGAGGATTGGGAGAACAGAGGAAGAGGGGGAGGAAAAATTGAACGGTAGGGAGAACCTGGAAACCAAATATCTCATGGACTAACAAGCAGACGGTGCCACTGTTACAGCCTCTCCTGAACTCCCACGAGAAGAATTGAAAGATCCTCAAGACTCATAGACCAAGTAAGGGAAAGGAAGTCTCCATCGGGGCGCTTTAAAGTGACAGCAGGAGTTGTCTTTATATTACACACAGTCAGTAAGGGGGAAGGGGGTCACTTGTCATGGCTTCATCCCCCTGTGTAGGTTAGGTTAAGCTACGTTGGCTTGGGTTAGGTTAGGATAGATTAGGTTAGGAGACAGCATAGGTATTAGCGAACAGTGTGTGTGTGTGTGTGTGTGTGTGTGTGTGTGTGTGTGTGTGTGTAAAGGGAACGGAAAAGGGGAAATGAAATCTGTTGTTTACTCATTGTTGAAAGCTTTCTCTATAGTTCTTGAGGTTCTCTTTCAAACATTCCCTGGTTCTTGTTGTTCGTCATTGTTCAGTTTTGTTCAAGCTGGGGCTGTGAGTGTGTTCTTATTACACACCGGCATCCACTCCATTTACACTCCTGTTGAATTGAGCCTCTCTCTCTCTCTCTCGAGATCAATATGTAGATGTCATATTATATAAAGATAAAAAAAGAAAGTTACAGCTTCTCTCAATTTCTTTCAGGTAAGCATCAGATCCTAACAGTTACAATGTCACAGGTAAGAGAGGTCAACTGAGGTCATTAAAGGTCATAAGAGTCCATCCAGTACAGTAATTCAATGTTGTGTGTGTGTGTGTGTGTGTGTGTGTGTGTGTGTGTGTGTGTGTGTGATTCGAGAGTTTTATTATTGCTATTACACTAAGTTAATCAGTATCAGAACAATCAAAATTAGACCTAAGTGACTTGTGGCATTAGGATCATTAAATCACCTACAATTAACTATAGTTGTTATATCCCACCAATGTTATATAATCATTCATAAGAGGTAGTTCCTTTTACGGTGTCTCAAGTGACGTCATGTAGTTGTTTGGGGGGATGGGGGTAGGGGGTAGGAGGGGAGGGGAGGAGTGGGGGGGGGAGGTAGTCGTTGGTATGGATGACGACAACACTATTTACGAGCTCAATAAACTGTTAATGAAGACGTTTGTTACCCCTCTCGTCTTGGACACACACACACACACACACACACACACACACACACACACACACACACACACACACACACACACACACACACACGTTATGCATCACTATATGCAGATTAGGTTAGGTTGGTTTAGGTTAGGTTAGGTTTAGGTTGGTTTGGGTTGGTTTAGGTTAGGTTAGGTTAGGTTGGCTTAGGTTAGGTTAGGTTTAGGTTGGTTTAGGTTAGGTTTGGTTAGGTTTAGGTTAGGTTATTTTCCTCATCAACATCCAATGCTTTATTTCGCTCCTTATCGTCCATCTATGTCACACTAAGTCTTCTACTCTCTGTTACCTCTGTACCGTTCAGTCCACTCGTGAATTTCAATCCATCAATCCGCCTCTCATTCGTTTCCAGTCCCAACAAATATCATTCATTATTATACCGCGCCCTTCTACCCCGTATCTGAGGTATATAGAGCCTAACTTCATCATTATCTATGTCTGTTTACATATAAGATCTACACTATTTTTTTACCCCAACTTCTGTACTATATGATTTTCTTATATCCAGTGTAATAAAGAAATCTATCGTAAATAATATATAACGCACTATTCGGTTAGTACCCAGTAAAGAAACACACTTGGGATGTTTATCTTTCCCTGGGTCCATCACGAAGGAATAAATACAAAAAAAAATCGCCTATTATATTATTATCACCACAACATAATGAACTGCGCCTCAACTTCCTTGTCTAAATATCAACAACATCGTCTTATACCGGGACAAGAACATAGCAGTACTGTGTAGCGTGTCTGGCGACCCCACAAGAGCACTGCAGTTAGTTTAGTTAGCTTAGTTAGTAAGTTAGTTAGTTAGTTACCCAGAACGTCTTAAGTGAATCTCAGCACCACAAGTCTGGAACTCCACACCATGGCCAAGAGGTACCCCATGGGAGGGCCTCTCTCTCTCTCTCTCTCTCTCTCTCCTTGTCTCACATTAACCTGACATCAGCTACAGTTCACCATCAACCACCACTCACTGACCCCTTAACCTTACCTTACCTCAAAATATGTAACTCAGTCTCTAGAAAATTAATAAGAGATGAATAATAAACACTAAAAAAAATAAATGAAAAACAGTTATAGATGAAATATAGTTGACGTTAATATTCCTGACGACAAAATCATTCAAAATTACTGTTAAATATCTTGTTAATATTGTCATTAATATACGGTACAGCTGCGGGGACATATTTCACAGACATGACGTGTATCCATCCGTCTCTGGCAAACTGAAGACTAATTCTGAGATGTTTCTTGAGTGTTGAGTGACAGGGTGTAACTTAGTAAATTATTAATATGGTAGTTTGTTGCCACAGTGAGCGGTAATCCTCATTCTTCTCTGTGCTTCATTGTCATCGTATTATCGCTGATACTCCCGCTTGTGTTTGTGGCCGGGTGTGGGTTTAATATTAGAGCGAGAAGGGTGACCGCTTGCGTAGAAGGAGGGGCGTGGGCAGGGGTAAGCGCGTACCCCTCCTCCTAGTAGAATGTCGGCGGCTGCATATCAACATTTACCTCTGCTTAGCATACTAATTCCGACGATCCATTCACAGTCTTGACTGGACAGGGAACTGCACCATAGTCTGTTACTCTCTTGAATGTTCATTGTCCTCGATACTTCCCTCATCATTCACCACACTATATAGGAACACAGTGTATTTATCCACTCAAAGTTTAGCTAAAGTTAATGTATGGCAAATTTGCAGTACAGTTTACAGTGCGACACTTTTTACTAGTCAGCAACCATTATTCGTAAACTTGTTCAAGGCCGCCCCTTAATCGTTGCCGGACGTACGATCCAATCACACGTTGTCTTCTCGGCATTTATATTCGACTCTGCTCTGTTCATTCTCGTTGTCAGGGTGATTTTGTTCGCAATTTATCCCGAAGTTAGGAGGAAAATGAACCAGAAAAGAGAGAATCAGGGAAGGAGAAGGAGATGGTGGGGAGGGGGGGGGAGGGGAAGCAGGACCAGAGAGCGTCCACAGGGTCATGGATTCTGGCAGACTGGCTGTACAAGGTGTAGTGTATCTGCCGTGGTGGGTGGGTCGGCACGGATAACTCTCTCTTCCGTGCCTCTCACCTATGCCAGTCTCTCTAATCCACTAAAGTACCCCCATTTGACCACCGAGTACCCCTCACTTGTACCACATAAGGTATTATTCTTTCCTGTAACTGTAATCATATTGTAACTATCATCACCTTAACTGTACTTCACACTACACCTACACCTGTACCTCACACTTACCTGTACCTGCCTACCTCACACTACACCTCCCTTACCTGTACCTCACACCACACCTCCTTACCTGCCTGTACTTCACACCACACTCTCACCTACCTGTACCTCACACTACACCTCCCTCCCTTACCTGTACCTCACACTACACCTCCCTCCCTTACCTGTACCTCACACTACACCTCCCTCCCTTACCTGTACCTCACACTACACCTCCCCTCCCTTACCTGTACCTCACACTACACCCTCCCTCACCCTGACTAACACACATCACCCTCCCTCACCCTGACTCTGTATTGCTACTCACAACCATCCACACGGTCGCACATGACTTACTCAGCAACACAGCGTTAATAAATGTCATCGCATTACAACAAACTTTTAATAAATACAAATAAACTTATATTATGATCTTAGATGATAGAAAACAAATACTATCTTCTCTTGTGTCTGTATATCAAGGACGATTAGTTTTGATTTACTGGATAGAAGGAATAGTCCAGGATATTATTGATTAGATTGTGAAAGACGTAACTTGAGGGATTTGTTCAGTGTAGATGATTATATTACAGTGTTAATATGGATACTGACATTCATACTCACGGCTTTTAACAGATGGTCGTCTATGGTACTGGGAGTGTATGATGTTAATACCATCACAGCGTACAGTAATACATAAAGGACTGTAGAGAATTTTTTACAGTGTAGGAATTATCCGTCCAGCGTACATTAGAAGTGGATAATTCTGGCGCCGTGACAACATTGAGAAAATATCGGTGTTTGCTACGTAAGAGATTAAAATTATCGGTATTAGAATTATCGGATTTTGGTATATAAAGTATATCGGTATTATGTAGATCATATACTGTAGTGAATAAATTGGTTTCTACTTAATATAGAAAATATCGATAGTGATGTATAATGAGGTAATGTTTGTGGTGACCGTGTGGGAGCATTGTATTACCATTATATCATTATGGTCACGTCATCTCCTGGAGGTCTAAGATAAACTCCAATTCACTCATAAGCAGCTTATCAGGTTAATGAGATGATGATGATGATGATGACTTTACCTGCCTTAAATTACCCCTTAATGTTATTGTTAACTTGTTATGTTATTGGAGTTGTCGACAGGCGAGACAATGACCCCACAGCCATCGTTTGAGAGGACACTGATGACCTGAACTACCAACAAGTATATAACGTGATGATTCTCTATGCTAGACTCGATCCTTACCGGTGCATCAGTTATCTACGATGTAGTTACTTTAAACCCATTATGTATACCATCAACACCTCACACTGATATTACACCGCCAGCGTCGACAATTTGGCGTTGTTGAATGACGTTTCGGCAAGTGGAGGTAGACGCCGTATTGTGGGAAGAATCCGGCAGAGGATGTCAACACGGCTCTGAGGAATCACTGTCGATATATTTACCAGAAATAAATAAGGATTAATAAGGTAATAAAGCCAATAATTACTGTTTGTGTCTTGAAACTGGTGAAACAGTGACGATCTAAAGAGAGACAACAAGAAACAAACACATCACAACAAACAACAAACACATCACAACAAACAACAAACACATCACAACAAACAACAAACAGTTCGGGAGACGTAAACCTCGGAGCTACAATAGGAATGTATATAAGTATTCTCGAGACGTTTTCTGTGCGTAAAACTCCACCTAATTGGAACTGTACTGTAGATCTATACGCAGGGAACCCAAAGCGTATAGCTGAGACAACCAAGACGCCGCAGGTGTTGGACTAATGTATGCGTTAAATATCCCAGACCAGCGCTAAAACAGATGCCGACATTCAAACCTTCGTCAGCCACACCTTCAGGATATTATTAGATTATTAGGTTTACCAAGACAGCCAGACAAGATGCTGTACTCGTAGAGAATTAATGGAAGTTCCTCCTTACACTACACCCTCTTTCCCCTACCTCATTTACCTGTACCCCTCTCTTACTTACCTGTCCCTCACACTACACCTCCCTTACTTAACACAACGACAGCATAAGAACCAAGTCTCTCTCTCTCTCTCTCTCTCTCTCTCTCTCTCTCTCTCCTTATACAGTATGTCTCCTGGCCTCTGTTTACATGTCTAAGGATTCAAGACGACTTATCACTTCATTGGACTGACACATCTTCAACACCTAAGCTAAATAGTTCAAGTCTTTATAATGTATTAATTTAGTGTGTGTGTGTGTGTGTGTGTGTGTGTGTGTGTGTGTGTGTGTGTGTATGTGTGTGTGTGTGTGTTATATAAGTTCCTACACGGCATCCAAGGTTCACATACGGAAAGTGAGTTAAGACTGAATGTCGAATTATATTAGGAAGTGTTTATACAGGCAGTCAGAAAACTCTCGAGATTCTTTACAAACTTACAATCATTGGAGGGCGGGCGGGCTGGCTGGCACGTGTAGAGAACTGTGCTCTACTGTGCAAGTCTGGCTGAGGCTTTACAAACCGACGTTAAACACAACACCCCTCTCCCCCCTCTCCTTCCCTCTCTCCCCTACCCTCCTCACCGCCACCTCCATTCATGGATCCAACTCACGTCACTCAAGGATGCTGGTCAATGATGAAGATGCGAGATTGAACACTAAGAAAAAGAGACCAACAGCCAGACTATGTTGTATATCTCTTGTAAACTCTAACTACAGTAACGCTGAGACATATTCTTCATTGTTGTCATTATAGGAGGAGAAACTGTTTATATCGTTTGTATAATGATAGCCACCCACACCTGCACTACCACACCTACACTTACACACCCACACCTGCACTACCACTACCACACTACCACACCTATACTTACACACCCACACCTGCACTACCACTACCACACTACCACACCTACACTTACACAGCCACACCTGCACTAACACTACCACACCTACACTTACGCACCCACACCTGCACTACCACACTACCACACCTACACTTACACACCCACACCTGCGCTAACACTACCACACCTACACTACCACACCTACACTTACACACCCACACCTGCACTACCACACCTACACTACCACACCTACACCGTCTACAGCTGAGTGGAATGTGATGTTCCTGCGCCATTCAGCTACCCTCAGGACAGAACGCTAGCGCTCTACCCACCCGGCTACTGCAACCCTCCATTAATTATTGGTCGGGGACTGTAAAGAGCTTAGTAGTATTAGTAGTAGTAGTAGTAGTAGTAGTAGTAGTAGTAGTAGTAAATGGTGGAAAAAGTATGAGTAAAAGGTTGGAGGTCATAAAAATAATAATAATAGTAGTAATAAAACCAACATTATTATTCACTGTTAAAGTAGAATTCACAATAAAAGTAACAACAGAAGAAGAAGAGAAGAAGTTCCTCTTTTCTCCCTTCTTCCTCTTCCTTCAGCATCCTGTAAACCTCATCAGGAGTAAACATCAACACGGGAGAGAGGGAGAGAGAGAGAGGGAGGGAAGGCTCGTCTACTCAGTGCTGTGGGGTTACAGATCGTACATTCCCTTTCACACAACTTGGTCGGTCAGTGACTTAAAAATTAAAGGTATATTTGTTATGATGTTTAAATCCTCTCTGGACTGTCGTTCAGGTTCCCCCCCCCCCTCCAAGAAAAAAAATCGCGTGGAATTGAATAAAATAAATAATTATAAAAGTTGTATTTTCATCATACAAGAAGATAGTATTAATAGATTAATCATGATGTATTGATGTATTAAAGGAAATGTATTTTTTTTCTGGGTGTTTGTGATTTTTTTTTTAATTGTTGTATTTTAGGTTACATGTTAATGTTCATTGTAAACTTAGGAGTAAATATGTGGTCGTTGGAGTAAGGTGGTTACTGTAATAAGGTGGTCACTGTAGTAAGGTGGTCACTGTAATAAGGTGGTCACTTTATTAATGTGGTCACTGTATTAAGGTGGTTACTGTAATAAGGTGGTCACTGTAGTAAGGTGGTCACTGTAGTTGAAAGTTTCTTAAAGGTGTTGTGGTTTTTTCTTAAGATAAACTCATATATTTACGTCAAATCACCTGTAACAATTTCATGCTGATCGGAGCCTAATTGTGCAGGTGCCTAACTACCGTTGACCTTTGACCTAAAACATTAGATGGTCATTAGAGTAGGAAGGCTCAGGTGGTCTCCCAGGTAAGGTAGTCTCCCAGGTAAAGTAGTCTCCCGGGTAAGGTAGTCTCCCAGGTAAGGTGGTTCCAGTTAAAGTAGTCTCTCAGGTAAGGTAGTCTCTCAGGTAAGCTAGTCTCCCAGGTAAGGTGATAAAAGTGATCTCTGTTAACAATGAAAAATTTCGAAATAGTGTCTTTGAAAAATGTGGGAGCTTGCCAGAGTGATTTGTCAATGTCCTGAATCAATAGTCTTTGACCTTGAACTTTGCCGACGCTGAAAGAAATAAAGAAAATAAGTAAGTAAGTAAAGAAAGACACTGTCTACTTTAAGCTTTGATCGATCAGAAAAAATTTTAAGACACTAGCAATATTGTGGATGTTTACCATATAACAGCACAACGGTCGAATTGATACAACACTCGCTTCCTGATTCAAAGTGTCGGTGGTTCGATTCCCGGGCGCTCTAGTTCACCCAGCTGTAAATGGGGAAGTGTAAAACCGAGAACTTTATAGTATACCGTTTGCTTATGGGACCCGCTTTTATTTTCATCGTGTAAGTAACGAAAGAAAGGAACAAATTAACCCAATAACAGTAGTGGTAACCTCGACTAACTTAACCTAAACTAACGTACAGAGAGTGACAGCAAATGGTAATAACAGCAACAGGAAACATAAATGTATAATAACAATAGAAATGATTTGAGGAAACTAGTAACATTTGGAAGCATCAACTCATATAATATCACTAGCAATAACACGGAGAAGTATCCTTAATAGCGCTAGTGACAAATATAATAGTTCCAGCTAAAACAAAAGCAGCGATAAAAGCGAAACAGCAGGAGTATAAAAAAAAATATATCAATTCATGGAAACAAAACAAGAGGCTTAAATATAAACACTATAACAGTAATGATCAAAAGCTATAGACACGACAGCATCAGCAAGCGAAGTAAACAAAACCCAGTCAAAAAATAGCCAAGGAGAGAAATAATAAAAGTAAAAGTATTAAAACGTTGTAATACTTCTCGTAGCAATATAAGATTATGTTGTGGGATTTCGTGTACTAGTATATAATTATGAGATATGACACCTTCCTTCCTTCCTTCCTTCCTTCCTTCTCTTAACACTTTAAAACCATTGAGTGAGTGGATTAATTTTTTTGGGGAGGGATTATATCGTAATATCCGTCGTGTTGTTTTGTATGGAGTGTTTTTATTAATCGTAAGTTGTACATACAGTATAGGTGGAGGGTCTTACACACACACACACACACACACACACACACACACACCACCAAGCACTGGAAAGGTTTGGCCGTGGACTACTGCACCACCCTCGCCATCGCCACCTCCTGCAGCCCCCCACCCAACTCTGCAGTCCGCCACTACAACAAAATTCAGTCCATAAGAGCCCGCACCGATAGATATAAGAACAGCACCATCCTATCTATTGTTAAAATAATAAACAACTCCTGATTTATGTACTGCACAGCCCTGTAAATGTATTCAATGCATATTATATCATTATGTCTAATTAGATGTAAGTCTGTATATTTTCCCTACCGGCACCGCTCAATAATAAACCGTTTATTATTATTATTATTATTATTATTATTATTATTATTATTATTATTATTGTTATTATTATTATTACACACACACACAAACAATATATGCTGGGTTTTTTCATAATCACTCCGTTTTGCCTAAATATTTGTACTTATTGAGTTTTTGCCCCCCCCCTCTCTTTCTCTCTCTCTCTCTCTCCATTATTAATATCTTATTGATTTACCTCCTCCTTCTCCTCCTCCTCCTCGGCCGGATCATTCCTCGCCTCTCCTCGTGATATCCCCCATTTTTTACGTTTATCTTCCTTGTTCATCAATGTTTCTCTCTCCCTCCTTCCTCCTTTTACTCTGTCTTAAGGGTATATCTTCTTATGGCTTATCCTTTTATTTTCTTTGTGTCGTTTATGGCATATTACGCTTCTTCATTTTTCCTTTCTTCTTCTTTTTCTTCTTCTTCTTCTTCTTCTTCTTCTTCTTCTTAATTTTTACTTATTTTATCCTTCTACTTCTCTTTCTCTTCCTCTTGTTTCCTCCTTCTCCATTCCTCTCTTTCTTTCTTACCTTGCTCCTTCCTCTTCTTATTGCTCATCCTCCATCTCTTTCTTTCCTCCTCCTCCTCCGCTAATTCCATTTTCTTCTTTCCTTCTCTCTCTCTCTCTCTCTCTCTCTCTCTCTCTCTCTCTCTCTCTCTCTCTCTCTCTCTCTCTCTCTCTCTCTCTCTCTCTCTCTCTCTCTCTCTCTCTCTCTCCTCTTCATCCCTGCCTTCCCCTTTCTCACCATTCTCTCCCTTCCCATTTCACTTCCCTTTCCTTGCCGTCCTCCTTTCCATCTTGTTCTTGTCCCCATTGCCTCTCTCCTCCCCTCCCATGCCTCCCTCCCCTCATTGCCTCTCTCGCTCCCCTCCCATTGCCTCCCCTCCCCTCATTGCCCTCTCTCCCCCCCTCCCTCCTTCTCCCCTCCTCCCATTGCCTCCCCCCCTCAAGTTGCCTCTTTCTCCTCCTCCCCTCCCCTCCCCTCCTCCCCGTTGCCTCCCTCTCTACCTCCTCCCTTGCCTCCCTCCCTCTACCTCCTTCCGTTGCCTCCCTCCCCTCTCGTTGCCTCTCTCTCCCTCCTCTCCCTCCCCTCTCTCCCCCACCGGCTCTCCTCTGCAGTCAGGCAGGTGAGCTATTCTCTGCGACCAGCGCTTGTCCGTTCTGACCTTGGGTGGCAGGTCGCTCAGTGACTAGTGCTCCTCCCCCTCCCTGTGCCTCCCCTCCCTGCCTCCCTCCCCCACCCTGTGCCTCCCCTCCCCTACTCCCTGTGCCTCCCTCCCCAACTCCCTGTGCCTCCCTCCCAACTCCCTGTGCCTCCCCTCCCCAACTCCTGTGCCTCCCCTCCCCTACTCCCTGTGCCTCCCCTCCCCTACTTCCTGTGCCTCCCTCCCCCAACTCCCTGCCTCCCTCCCCCTACTCCCTGTGCCTCCCCTCCCCAACTCCTGTGCCTCCCTCCCCAGCTCCTGTGCCTCCTCCCCCTCCTGTGCCTCCCTCCCCAACTCCTGTGCCTCCCTCCACAACTCCTGTGCCTCCCTCCCCAACTCCTTGCCTCCCCTCCCCAGCTCCTGTGCCTCCCCTCCCCAACTCCTGTGCCTCCCTCCCCCTCCTGTGCCTCCCTCCCTACTCCTGTGCCTCCTCCCCAACTCCTGTTTTCCTCCCCAACTCCCTGTGCCTCCCTCCCCTGCTCCTGTGCCTCCCTCCCCTACTCCTGTGCCTCCCTCCCCCTCCCTGTGCCTCCCTCCCCAGCTCCTGTGCCTCCCTCCCCAACTCCCTGTGCCTCCCTCCCCAACTCCTGTGCCTCCCTCCCCTCCTGTGCCTCCCCTCCCAACTCCTGTCCTCCCTCCCCCTCCCTGTGCCTCCCTCCCCCCACTCCTGTGCCTCCCCTCCCCTCCTGTGCCCCTCCCCAGCTCCCTGTGCCTCCCCTCCCCAACTCCTGTGCCTCCCCTCCCCACTCCTGTGCCTCCCTCCCCTACTCCCTGTGCCTCCCCTCCCCTCCCCAGCTCCTGTGCCTCCCCAACTCCTGTGCCTCCCTCCCCCTCCCTGTGCCTCCTCCCCAACTCCTGTGCCTCCCTCCCCAACTCCCTATGCCTCCTCCCCAACTCCTGTGCCTCCTCCCTACTCCTGTGCCTCCTCCCCTCCTGTGCCTCCTCCCCAACTCCCTGTGCCTCCCTCCCCACTCCCTGTGCCTCCTCCCCAACTCCTTGTGCCTCCTCCCCCTCCCTGTGCCTCCCTCCTCAACTCCTGTGCCTCCTTCCCCAACTCCTTGTGCCTCCCTCCCCAACTCCTGTGCCTCCCTCCCCAACTCCTTGTGCCTCCCTCCCCACTCCCTGTCTCCCTCCCCTACTCCCTGCCTCCCTCCCCTACTCCTGTGCCTCCCTCCCCAACTCCCTGTGCCTCCCTCCCCAACTCCCTGCCTCCCTCCTCCAACTCCTGTGCCTCCCTCCCCAACTCCTTGTGCCTCCTCCCCTCCCTGTGCCTCCTCCCCCAGCTCCTGTGCCTCCTTCCCCAACTCCTTGTGCCTCCCTCCCCAACTCCTGTATCTCCCTCCCCTACTCCCTGTGTCTCCCCTCCCCTACTCCTGTGCCTCCTCCCCTCCTGTGCCTCCCCCAACTCCTGTGCCTCCCTCCCCCAACTCCTTGTGCTCCTCCCCAACTCCTGTGCCTCCTCCCCCAACTCATGTGCCTCCTCCCCAGCTCTGTACTCCTCCCCCAACTCCTTGTGCCTCCTCCCCACTCCTGTGCCTCCTCCCCAACTCCCTGTGCCTCCTTTAGCTCCTGTGCCTCCTCCCCACTCCTGTATCTCCCCTCCCCAACTCCTGTGTCTCCCTCCCCCAACTCCCTGTGCTCCCCTCCCAGACTCCTGTGCCTCCCCTCCCCAACTCCTGTGCCTCCCCTCTCCAGCTCCTGTGCCTCCCTCCCCAACTCCTGTGCCTCCCCTCCCCCACTCCTGTGCCTCCCTCCCCAACTCCCTGTGCCTCCCTCCCCAACTCCTGTGCCTCCCTCCCCAGCTCTGTGCCTCCTCCCCCAACTCCTTGTCCTCCTCCCCCACTCCTGTGCCTCCTCCCCAGCTCCTGTGCCTCCTCCCCAACTCCTGTGCCTCCCTCCCCAACTCCCTGTGCCTCCTCCCCAACTCCCTGTGCCTCCCTCCCCCAGCTCGTTGCCCCTCCCTCCCCAACTCCTTGTGCCTCCTCCCCAACTCCCTGTGCCTCCCTCCCCAACTCCTGTGCCTCCTCCCCAACTCCTTGCCTCCTTCCCCAGCTCCTGTGCCTCCTCCCCAACTCCTTGTGCCTCCCTCCCCAACTCCCTGTGCCTCCTCCCCCAGCTCCTGTGCCTCCCTCCCCCAGCTCCTGTGCCTCCCCCAACTCCTGTGCCTCCCTCCCCAACTCCTGTGCCTCCTCCCCCAGCTCCTGTGCCTCCTCCCCAACCCTGTGCCTCCTCCCCACTCCTGTGCCTCCCTCCCCACTCCTGCCCTCCCCACTCCTGTGCCTCCCTTCCCAACTCCTGTGCCTCCCTCCCCAACTCCTTGTGCCTCCCTCCCCAACTCCCTGTGCCTCCCTCCCCAACTCCTGTGCCTCCCTCCCCAACTCCTGTGCCTCCCTCCCCAGCTCCTGTGCCTCCCTCCCCCAACTGTTGTGCCTCCCCTCCCCACTCCTGTGCCTCCCCCAGCTCCTGTGCCTCCCTCCCCAGCTCCTGTGCCTCCCTCCCCAGCTCCCTGTGCCTCCCTCCCCAACTCGTTGTGCCTCCCTCCCCCAACTCCTGTGCCTCCCCCAACTCCCTGTGCCTCCTCCCCAGCTCTGTGCCTCCCCTCCCCAACTCCTGTGCCTCCCTCCCCAACTCCCTGCCTCCCTCCCCAGCTCCCTGTGCCTCCTCCCCCAGCTCCTTGTGCCTCCCTCCCCAGCTCCTGTGCCTCCCCCCAGCTCCTGTGCCTCCCTCCCCAGCTCCTGTGCCTCCTCCCCAACTCCTGTCCTCCTCCCACTCCTGTGCCTCCTCCCCAGCTCCTGTGCCTCCTCCCCAACTCCTGTGCCTCCTCCCCAGCCCTGTGCCTCCCTCCCCAGCTCCTGTGCCTCCTCCCCCCAGCTCCTGTGCCTCCCTCCCCCAACTCCTGTTCTCCTCCCCAACTCCCTGTGCCTCCCTCCCCAACTCCTGTGCCTCCCTCCCCAGCTCCTGTGCCTCCCTCCCCAGCTCCTGTGCCTCCCTCCCCCAGCTCCTGTGCCTCCTCCCCAACTCCTGCCTCCCCTCCCCCCAGCTCCTGTGCCTCCCTCCCCAACTCCTTGTGCCTCCCTCCCCAACTCCCTGTGCCTCCCCCACTCCTCCCCTCCCCAACTCCTTGCTCCCTGGCCTCCTCCCCAACTCCTGTGCCTCCTCCCCTACCTGCTCCTCCCAACTCCTGTGCCTCCTCCCCAACTCCTGTGCCTCCCTCCCCAACTCCCTGCCTCCCTCCCCAGCTCCTGTGCCTCCCTCCCCAACTCCTGTGCCTCCCTCCCCAACTCCTGTGCCTCCTCCCCCAACTCCTGTGCCTCCCTCCCCCAACTCCCTGTGCCTCCTCCCCAACTCCTGTGCCTCCTCCCCAACTCCCTGTGCCTCCCTCCCCAACTCCCAGTGCCTCCCCTCCCCCAGCTCCTGTGCCTCCCTCCCCCAACTCCCAGTGCCTCCCCTCCCCAACTCCCAGTGCCTCCCCTTCCCTCTCTCTCTCCCTCGTTACCCCATATCTTCTACTCCCCCGTTTACTCCCTCTTATTCCTTCCTACTACAACTTCTACTCCCTCCCTCCCTTCGTTTTCTCTCTCTCACTTCTCTCCATTTCTCTCCTCTCTCCCTCTCTCTGACTTCCCTCTCTCCCTCCTCCTCCTCCTCCTCTTCCTCCTCCTTTCTCTACTATACTTTATGTAGGCTATTTTCATTCTATCTTTTATTCTCCATTCTCTCTCATCATTCCCTTTTCGTCCTCCTCTCGCTTACTCCTCTTCCTACTAGACTCCTCCCTCCCCCCCCACCCCCCACTTCTTCCCCTTCCTTACCCCCTCCCCTCCCCCCTCTCTCTCTCTCTCTTCCCTCTCTCTTCCTGTTTCCTCTTCGTCTCTAATTCTCCTTCTTATCTCATTCTTTACCTCCTTATCTCCTGTGCCTCTTCCTCCCTTCTACCTTCCTTATCCTCCTCTTTATTTTCTCTTCTACCTTCTTATAGTCTTCACTGTATACTTTTCTCTCCGTCTCTTTCTCTTTTTTATTATTATTATTATTATTATTATTATTATTATTATTATTATTATTATTATTATTATTATTATTATTATTATTATTTTTCTCTCTTTCTAACTCCTCTTTCTTCCTTTTATTTTCCTATAATTCAGCTGCTCTCTCTCTCTCTCTCTCTCTCTCTCTCTCTCTCTCTCTCTCTCTCTCTCTCTCTCTCTCTCTCTCTCTCTCTCTCTCTCTCTCTCTCTCTCTCATTATTGTCTTCCTTCTCTTAACCCATCCTTCCTCACCTTCACCCCCATTCTTTTCTCCTCCCCTCCCGCCTCCACCCACCCCTCTTTCACCTCCCCTCCTTCTCGTGTACCTTCTCTTAGCCTCAATTCTTCCTCTCCTCTACTTCCCCCTCCTTCTCTTCTTGTCTTACTTATCTCCTATTTGTTGTGGCTCACTTTACCCTCTCTCTAATCTTACCTGCCTCTAGGCTCATTACCTCCACTACAGGTGTGTCTGCTATTTCATACAAACGTGTGTCATGTGCATGTATGTATTTATTCCTGTATGGTTGTATGTATATATGTGTGTGTGTGTGTGTGTGTGTGTTCTGTATAGTATGTCTGTTAGTAAAATAAAGTAATTTATACTTAAAAACATTACAGAATATTCATTGAAACGGTGAGAGATTTATTGGTGATATCCTGACACGATATATCTTTCTTATCATTTCCTGTTGATAACATACTCAGCTTAAGAAATCAGGGGTCTTTGTTATACCCTCTCTGGTGATTCTTATAGTGTGTTTTAAGTATAATATGTTGTGTGTTTGGTATAATGTGTGTTGCCTCTGAAATGTTTATTTACGTGACCAATACACTTCACCCGGACGTAATGTTATCTGTGTACAGTATATTAACTTTTGACTGGAAATAAATCGTTGGTTACACTTATGTACACTAATTCTTGACCAAGTTGAATATGTTAGCTTCTGAAATGGAAACACGATTTGATGTGATGTTAAGTATACCACTTTATTATCCTGGTGACACCGTGTGGTTTGAGATGATCAGTGAAGCAGTCAGTAGATATATCACTCGCTTTCTGTCCTTAGGGTCATTGGTTCGTCCATGGGTGCTCCTAGTCTACTCAGGTAATTGATGCTTAGTATTATAAGTAAGAAAGTGTAGGTAGTTTGAATGCAGTGTCCTTGTATACGGCAACTGTTGTGTATCGTCTTAGTGGGGCAGTTATACATTGTGAGATCAGCTTTCGTTTTCACCATAAAATATGTATTGGTAAATATATGTATTATGGTGTCTTGGGTATATTATTAATACTATTTCTCTTGTGATCACGTGGTTGTCTGTGTGTGATGGTGAGTTAAGAATTTTACACAGTGTTAAATGAATCTTCATAGATATATTCACTAATTATCATCGTCGTTATCATCATCGTTATCATCGTCATCATCATCATCATCAATCATCTGCATTAACAATCTGATACACAGGTTCTCATCATTCATCTGCCTCCTACAAACTCCTCAGCCCTGCATTTGTCTGTGCCATTTCAACTCTCATCTATGCAAATGTAAGATGGCAGTTTACAAGACCAACTACACGCACAAGAAAGAAAAAATTCCTTTCAGCTTCTGTTACCAAGAGTGTGTGTGTTGTGGTGTGTGTGTTATGTTTAGTGTGTGTGTGTGTGTGTGTGTGTGTGTGTGTGTGTGTGTGTGTGTGTGTGTGTGTGTGTGTGTGTGTGTTTGTGAGTGTTTGGTGTGTGTGTGTGTGTGTGTGTGTGTGTGTGTGTGTGTGTGTGTGTGTGTGTGTGCGTGTGTGAGTGTGTGCTCTTTTTTATCCCGTCTTCCCAGCGTCTATCATCTACTTTCTAGTGAATATCAAGAGTTTTAGAGATCACTTTTTCTGAGGACGAGTGTTTCTGTTGACTATGTTTACATGACGATAACTGGTGGCCGTTTTTAAGTTGTCCTTCTCTCAAGCACAAACATATATCTCATGTTATTTCCAGCTGGTTTAGAGTTAATATTTTTTACAAGGATGTTATAAAAATTCTCTCAACTTAATAAAAAAAATTTTGGTAAAAGTTCCAGGTATTTCTTAAGTTTTTTGTTAAATTTTCGTTGTTTAGGTGTGTCTCTCTCAATAACTAGACTTATTTGTATCACAAGGGTTATGTATAATGTATATGCGTGTCTACCTGTTATAAAACAATACACACTCGTCAGATCCTGTTCCCACACCTAACTGGCCATTATCAAACGCGAATGTGTCAGGTAGACTTATAACTTAGTACGAGAAAAAAAAAAAAAATATATCAGTTTTTTTTTTAAATGCGACAAGGTTATAGAGACCACTGGCGTATAACCTTCCTTTAAAGCCTGAGTAGCATAGTGAGGCAGGTGACACTCACCTCTGCCCGCCTCCTGACCTGTCGATATCTCTTCACTGTACTGTCAATATTTTTTTTGTCCTTTTTGTATCTCAAGGTAGGTTGGCTTAGGTGGTGGTTAGGTTGTTTATTTTAGGCATCTGACTTGCATCTCTTCACTGTTTTACTTCCCCTTTCTCCTTCACCTCCTCCTTCTCTCCTCAATTCCTCCTCCTCCTCCTCCTCCCTCCTCCTGTTTCCTCTTCCTTATCTTCCTCCTTCACCTACTTATCTTTCTTCTTCTTCTTCTTCTTCTTCTTCTTCTTCTTCTTCTTCTTCTTCTTCTTCTGTCTCCTTATTTTCTTCCTCCTCCTCCTCCTCTTACACAATGTATTTCTTTCACTTGTCTGTTATCTACACTTTCATTGTCTCCCTTTCTCTATCATTCTCTCCTTTTTACATCACATTTCATCATTTCTTCATCTTCTTTTCTTCTATCCCTTTATCTATTTATTCCTCTCCTCCTTTAGTTCCATTTTCTCTCCTCCTCCTCCTCTTCCTTCCTTCTCCTCCTCCTCTTCCTCCTTTTCCTTCTCCTCCTCCGACTCTTCTCCCTTCTCTTCCTCCTCCTCGTTCACCTCCTCATTCTCCACCTCTTCCTCCTCCTCTTCTTTGACACAGAATCTTCTTGTAGTTTTTATCATCCCAAGTTATTGTTATTACCTGTGTTCTTTCTTTCTTTCTTTCTTTCTTTCTTTCTTTCTGTCTTTCTTTCTTTCTCTAATCCAATTTCCTGTCTTTTTCTAATATTACCTGAATTAATACCTTTTGTTATTACATTTGTTTATTCTTGTTGATGTTATTGTTTTTTGTTATCCTCTTCCTGGATGTTATTGCTTATTTATTTCTCTTGATTTTAT
This sequence comes from Homarus americanus, assembly GCF_018991925.1. NCBI lineage: Eukaryota > Metazoa > Arthropoda > Malacostraca > Decapoda > Nephropidae > Homarus > Homarus americanus. The sequence goes on from NW_024755520.1 coordinate 570,368, forward strand.
TATTTTTATTTACTTATCCATTATTAATCTTTGTTTTTCCTTTTTGTTTATCTTTTTGTTTCCCTTTGGTTTTTATTTCATCTTCCAATTTCCTGTTATTTCATTTCCTTATCGAGTATCATTCTCTTCTGTATATCTTGGTCAACTTGTTTGGTCTTGTTTGTACACCTGAGGACAATATTCCCTGGGCACCTTGGCACTACCTTGGCACTATCTGGCACCTACCTTGAGATTTCTTGAAGGTGAGGGAGGTTTATAGTGATTTTTATTTGTATACAGTCGAGAAGGGGTTAGGTTTGGTTTAGGTTTAGGTCAGGTCAGGTCAGGTCAGGTCAGGTCAGGTCATCACTCCATACTAACCATATTCGCCGCATTACCTGTATATTTAACTCGAGACTGCGTGAAATACAGATACTAATTTTCGCTTTACTCTAACTTATTTATATATTACATATTTAATTAGTTAGAGTGAGTCAGTTAGAGGAAGTCAGCTGCAGTGTAGAATTTGCTGAAGTGGATTATAGAGAATTATTCATTGGAAGAAATATACCAAGAGTGTATAAATCCAGGTCGTAAATCATTCAATAATTGACGCGTTCTTCCAGGGCTGACAAACACTATAGTCAGGTGTTTGTTTGTGTTTGTTTATGTTTGTATTTGTTTATGTCCGTGTTTTTTTTGTGTTGTTTATGTTTCTGTTTTGGTTTGTTTGTTTGTTGTTTGTGTTTGTTTATGTTTGTGTTTGTTTGTGTTTGTTTATGTTTGTGTTTGTTTGTGTTTGTTTATGTTTGTGTTTGTTTATGTTTGTTTGTTGTTTGTGTTTGTTTATGTTTGTGTTTGTTTGCGTTTGTTTGTGTTTGTATTTGTTTATGTCCGTGTTTTTTTTTGGTGTTGTTGTTTATGTTTCTGTTTTGGTTTGTTTATGTTTGTTTGTTGTTTGTATTTGTTTATGTTTGTGTTTGTTTGCGTTTGTTTGTGTTTGGTTGTGTATGTGTGTTTGTGTTTGTTTGTTCATGTTTGTTTGCTTGTTGTTGTAAACCATGTGTACAGCAGGTGAGGGCTCGAGTATTGCTATCCGAAGTACTGTATGTATACTAGTGATGCCCACAGCCGGTGTAGAGGACGTGGAAAATTCTACGACATCCAATCCAGAAATTATTGATCCGTATTTGGTGGTGAAGGAGGGAGGAACTCTTGTGGGGGAGGAGAACTGTTCTGCTAACATCTTAAATTGGAAGTAATAACCGGAATTAAGAGGTAATTTTTTTTTTTGATCACCTGAAGAATCTGTGTGTGTGTGTGTGTGTGTGTGTGTGTGTGTGTGTGTGGATTATATAAATTAAGGTATAAATCAAGATCTCTATATCAGCCAAACAGAAGAATATGTTGACTTATCTATTGTGACTTAAAAAAAAATGTCTGTCTGTCTCTCTCCATTTCCTAGATAATATAAAAAATTCGTGTATTCTTCATCAGCTCACACCTAATGAGCTGTTTAATGCGCTCACAACACCGCTGCTGTAGAGTGAGATAAAAGAGCTCTCCAAATCGGAAAACGAATCACGTGAACATTAGCGTCCACCCAATTTATTTCAGCTGATGATTAAACACCTGAACGACACCTGTGGGGGGGGGGGTATTATGTTAGGTTAGCTTTAGGTTAGGTTAGGTTAGCGTTAGGTTAGAGTAGGTTAGGTTAGGTTAGCGTTAGGTTAGATTAGGTTAGGTTAGCGTTAGGGTGGTTAATGGTAAGGTTAAATATACTCGTCCTTTATGCCACAGTTGGTCAGTTGAGCTTCGAAAAGGTCACAGGGTCGGGTGTGTGTGTGTGTGTGTGTGTGTCCCTCTCTTAAAGCGAGCTGTGGAGAGAGTACCAAGGGAGGCGTCTTACTCTGCCTCTATTTCCAGATATCAGGAAGGCCGACTGGGTTTACCACTCCCTTATGTTATAGTGGAGTGGAAAGAGACACTCCCTCACCCCTCTGGCTTTGATTTCTCTCCCCTCCTGCGTTCTTTCCCTCTCCTCCTCTGTTCTTCCTCTCCCTTCGCCCGTTCCTTCTCTCTCCCCTCCTCCGTTCCTCCTCTTCCCTCCTCTGTTCCTCCTCTTCCCATAACGTCTTCTCACCCAAAACTTCCTCTACGTACCTGCTTCACCCTTCAACTGTTCCTCCTGTTCCAACTATTCCACCACCTTTCCACTTGTACTCTCTATCCTTCCTTCCTACAGTGGCATCTCATCCTACCTATTGACTAGACCTTTCCATCCTATACCTCACCGTCCCTCACCATCCCTCACCATACCTCACCATCCCTCACCATACCTCACCATTCCTCACCTATCACAATGGCCCATCAGATCTCCTCCCCTTCCATAAAACCTCTTTATCCCCCCCCCCTTCCCCTCCCATCACTCCATGCCTCCTTCCATCCCAATTCCATCGTTTCATCCTTCCCCAACCTCTTTCCCTACCCTACCCTACCTCCTCCCCTCCCTACCCTACCCTATCCCCTCTTCTCCCCTACCCCACCTCTTCCCGTCCACTGACCTATATATACTGCTAATGAATATGATGTATTTCCTTCTTTGTGTACGAACCTCTGTCCTGCATGGCAGTGAACAGTGGCATTACCCACATGAATCTGACCTATATATAGTGTCAATGAATATGGTGCATTCTTTGTGTACGAACCTCTTTCCTGTATGGCAGTGAAGAGTGACATTACCCACATGAATCTGACCTATGTATGTGTGTTGTATGTGTGTGTATATGTATATGTGTATATATGTGTATATATATGTATATATATGTATATGTATATGTGTGTATACATACTGTCAATGAATATGATGTATTTCTTTGTGTATGAACCTCTGTCCTGCGTGGCAGTGAGAAGTGATACCACCCTCAGTGTCAAGACCTGACTGAATTACTCAGAATAGGCAAACTGTAATAAATTTGTTAAACTAACGAAAACGTCCCCTCCCCTCCCCATCTTCCATCTACCTCACCTCCGCAGGCCACACCTCAACTGGTTAATTTTTCTTTTTACTCCGATAAGTAAAAACAAATAAATTCATTTGTCGTTAAAATATGAAATCAATGAAAATAATTAAAATGAACGTTTAAGAAAAATTCGGAATATAGAAAAAATCGAATATTGTTCACATATACGATACCAAACAATAGAATGACGAATCTAACCAAAAATTAAGACTTAAATGCCAAATACCAAAGCATCAAAATAACATACCGACATACCATAACGATACCAGATTATTGACATGAGAATTCCATTAAGAAGTGATTGTAAAAGGAATGCATGATAGTGGAGGGGCAAAATTTCATAACGTATCATATTTTTCCATTGATTTTAAACATCTATATGACTCGTAATGGATAACTATACGGGAAGAACTTGAGTGATTTTTTTCTTCTTAACATGATAGTCACGATCAGTGTATAGGGAAGGAGGTGAGGGAAGGGAAGGAAGTGAAGTGAAAGGAGAGGTGGGCGAATAAGTTGTTAAACTATATATATATATATATATATATATATATATATATATATATATATATATATATATATATATATATATATATATATATATATATATATATATATATATATATATATATTAGAACTTAGCGGTTATCATCTGAATACTTTTGTGATGGATCAACCTCACACACACACACACACACACACACATACACACACACACAGCCTCCTCCTCCTCCTCCTCCACTGCCACACCCGTTCAGTCTTCTTCTTTTTCTTCTTCTTCTTTGTTTGTTTATCTCTCTCTCTCTCTCTCTCTCTCTCTCTCTCTCTCTCTCTCTCTCTCTCTCTCTCTCTCTCTCTCTCTCTCTCTCTCTATCTCTCTCTCAGACTAATTTGTTGTCGTTTCTGTCTCGAGTTTCATTTGTCTTTCATTTTGTCTTCCTCCTCCTCCTCCTCCTCCTCCTCCTCCTCCTCCTCCTCCTCCTCCTCCTCCTCCTCCTCCTCCTCCTCCTCCCTCCTCCTGTTTCACCTTTTCTCACAGTCTCTCCTTTTATCTGTTATTTGACTCTCTCTCTCTCCTCTCTCTCTCTCTCTCTCTCTCTCTCTCTCTCTCTCTCTCTCTCTCTGATTTGTAATTCTTCTTGATTCCCACTTATTTTTATTGCCTCTTAGCCTGTCTAACTAATTCAATCTTCGTCTCTCTCTCTCTCTCTCTCTCTCTCTCTCTCTGGTCAGGTCGGGTCCGGGTCAGGTTAGGTTAGGTTAGGTTAGGTTAGTTGCGTCTGCCGCTTGAGAACAACACTAAAGCAGTTACCGTGTATATAGAAATATGACACCTCCAGGTACACGGGCAGTTTGCTGTGTATATAGAAAAACAGTCAGTTGCACACACACACACACACACACACACACACACATACATACACACACGTACACACACACACACACACACACACACACACACACACACACACACACACACACACACACACACGTACACATACCCGCCTCCGTTTATGTAGCATCCACTTTACTGACAAAATTACTTTATCCAATATTCCAAAGGTATAATGAAGAGGCATTTACTCCACACCTACTTCACCCCACTCCAATAACTCCACACTCCACTACCCCACTCCACTAACTCTACAACCACTACCACCCCACTCCACTAACTCCACACCCAGCACCACCCCACTACCACTCCATACATACCACCCCCCACTCCACACTCACAACTACCCCACTACATTAACTCCACACCCACTCCACTACCACCACTCCACTCCAATAACTCCCCAGAATTCCACGTTTTCAATCCCTCCCCAATACTCCTCCCCCCTCACACCTTTCCTCTCCCCAGTCTTCAAGCTCTCTGTATCAGCACTCTAGCGTCTAATCTCTTCCTTCCTTCCTCCTTTTCCTCTTCTATTCTTCCTCCCCCTCCTCTTCTCTCTCTTTAGCCTAACTGCACCCTCCCCGACCCTCTCATCTCACACCTCGCTCAGTCCGTCAAAATACATTAATATGAATTTGTTTGAATATTTGAAGAGATGATATTAGATCGGTAGCATTGAGAACGGGAGACTTGGTGCGTGTGTGTGTGTGTGCGTGCGTGCGCGCGTGCGTGCGCGTGTGTGTGCGTGGTACTCGAGGAATACCTGTCTGACTGTTACATACATACATACAAACTAATAATGGTTGCCCCCTCTTGTAACGAGGATGGCCCGAGAAGACCGGACAACTCACCAACTGCACTGGCTAACCATTACTCCGGAACACGATCCGCAAATAAATTAACATCCAGGTTCCCAATTACTGCTGGGTAGACAGAGGCAAATGGCGTAAAGAAACTTGCCCATAATTTCACTCTGCCAGGGGATCGAACCCGGGTCCACTCGTTTGCGAGGCGAGCAGCGCTGACCATTACAGGTCGCCAACACACACACACACACGATGTAATATTCACGGCTGCATCACCAATCTTGACTTTGTTTACATCTACTTACGATTAGCTAAACCTGATTTACTTTTTCTTTTACAAAACCTCAGATTTCCTCCTCCTCTTCCTTCTTATCTCCTCGCTTCAACTTTCCTGGTTGTAATCACTTCTTGGGTGGTTAGGTTAGGTTAGGTTAGGTTAGGTCAGGTCTCAGAAATAATGGTGGTGGTTGTGGTTAGGTTAGGTTAGGTCAGGTGAGATTATCCTGCGTTGGTTCATAAACTGTCCTAATGATCTTTTTGGCTTCTCTTACCAAACTCTCTTATATTATATCTTTCAATGCTTGAGTCTTTCGTTCTTCACGGCAAGGAGCTAAAAGTCATCCACTTGTAAAGAAAAGTGACGATTCTAACATGTTACATTACCTGCCAGAATCCATCACCTTGGAAAATTGTAAACACTCTTGAAACTGTGGTAGCTAGTGGTCATATTATCTCTCTCTCTCTCTCTCTCACACACACGCGCACCATCAGGTTGGGTTGAACTACACAACGTACAATTCAACCTTATCGTAACACTGTAGGTGACAGTTCCAATTTAGTCGTTCACTATAAACACATCAAGAGGAAGAGTCAGGACAGAATTCGGATCACCATCATTAACCGCGACCATTTTCTTCAGCGTATTCTACTTATTTACTACTCATTCAATCATCTTATTCTCCAACTAACACCACATTCATTACCGTCACTTCATATTTCAGGAGTTATATGTAGCGGTGTGGCTCTGCAGGTTGTAAACAAGGTGTGTGGGTCAGGTAGTGAGGATATATGCTGTGTGTGTGTGTGTGTTTATTGGTGTAAGTACATCATGTTATGCCATACAGAGAGAGAGAGAGAGAGAGAGAGAGAGAGAGAGAGAGAGAGAGAGAGAGAGAGAGAGAGAGAGAGAGAGAGAGAGAGGCTTGTCTCAGCGTCAGTCAGGAGTGATGGCTGGTCAAGGTCAGGGGGGAGTCTTAAGGCTCATTATAACTTGTCCGTCATCAACTCACTCGTCTTCTACCTGTATTTGAGAGTATCATTATTACTCTCTTATTTAGTGTATATCTTCAAGATGTTTATTTTATGACTAGTCTTCAAAACCAAGGCAACACGCTTTGAATGTTTCCTTCTCTGTGATGTATTGAGGTGAAGTGTGTAGCCAGACAAGTTGTTTAGAGTGTCATAAGTTGTCATAAGTGTCATGGTGGAAGGTGTTGGGACTCTTCTCTTAGGCTTTGATTCTAAGACAACGATTGTGAGTTTTTGTCACTCCTTGAAGACAACGTGTGGCTGACATATGTATCGCTACGTCAGTTCTGGCTTTATAGTGGCTTTAAATACTATGAACTCGGTGTTTTTAAGTTGGCAGCGTGTTAAAAGCTTATATGATACTTAAGCTTTACTTAGAGGTACAAAGGTTGTTTACTTATCATAGTTTAGTTAACTTATTAATGAATGAAGTAAAGGCACTTAAGTTTTGTCTGTAGTTTTTCTTAGGTAAAGTTTTCCTGCCCGTATTTTTATTTTAATTCTAAGAAAACAAAGAGATTTTGTCACCAAGTTGCGTCGACGTCGTTGTTGTTGTTCAGTTATTTTTTTTTCTGTTTAGTTCAGAAGCCTTAAACAGACGGGCGTTCATCCGCTCAC
>NW_024755520.1:580000-655310 GCF_018991925.1 Homarus americanus
GGGTTTATTTGATCCTGATGTATCAATGTTTTACGTAAATAATGACAAACAACATTGGTCATGGCTTCAATATTAATAAATATTAATAAATGGACTAAAGTTAATTAATGGTAGGGTAAGAATCAGTGATATTTAAGGGAAGAAAATAAACAGTAAGAACGAGAGACAGTAGGCAAGGAACAACAGTCAAAGGAACAGTATCAGTAAGCATCCACTGAACAAACGCCAAGGAAAATAAATCAAGGAACACCATTCAGTAACCAAGAACATATAACGCTAACAGTCAGGGAAACAATAGTCAAGAAGCGACATTCAAATAGAATTAATAAAAGAACAACAAGAAGAAAACTACCTATACCAAATTGTGTTGAAAAAATATGACACAACGGATGAAGGATTTTGACAACCCTACCGAGACAACAGGAGTCACAGTGTTCATTCTGAAATCCATCGATCACCCCGAGTACAGATAGTTTTTTGTCATGGTATAATTTTCGTCAGTGTATGGAAGTTCAGGTTATATTTTTAAAAGATAAATGACCTTGACTTTTGACCCAGTTGCCGGCTAATGGATAAAGCAGTTTGTCGTCTTAGAGGTGTAAAGAAGACTGATTGGTTACCTGAGTTATGGGGTTTGTAAACTTGGATTCCACAACTTATGGGGTTTGTAAGCTTGGATTCCACAACTTATGGGGTTTGTAAGCTTGGATTCCACAACTTATGGAGTTTGTTAGCTTGGATTCCGCAACTTATGGAGTTTGTAAGCTTGGATTCCACAACTTTACCATGCATTGAGCCTTTGATCCTACACCCGAGTGGAAAACAAAGGAGTTGGATAGTTTAATATGAAAGAGTTTAATAAGATAAAAGTTCATGCTATTATAACTTTAGTTGAACTAGATATTATATTTTAACCAAAGTATATTGACGTAATGTTCTTGATACTACCCCCTCCCCCTCCACTCCTGCCCCTCCTCCCCTCTTCCACCCCCTCTCCTCCCGCCCCTCCCCCCTCCCTCTCCTCCATGAAGAATCTTTGGAAAACTCAATCATGGTACCATTGTCGACACATGGCACAAAACTTAATGGTAAACAGTGAAGCACGGGAGGTTGTGTACAAGGCGTAATCCGTAAGAAGAAAAAGTAATAAGGTCTGGTTTAGCGAGATATAAGACGCTGTTACTTAATTACTAAAAAAAATATCACACAATGAATTTTATGCATAATTTATGTTGATAATTTTGCATCCATGGGAAAAAAAAGTTATCTGAAGTATATTTCGGTCAGTCAGTCAGTCAAACAGTCTGTCAGTAAAGTCAGTCATAGGGTCACCCCGTGTAGTTATTATCACTCGTGTTCTTGTGTCAGTTAAACAAACAAAGAAAAACAAATCCAATAATATCTAGTAGATTAATCACTTCATTGAAATATATCCACAATTATCAACTTTTTCTCTAAACTAAAATGAAAAATATTCCTCTCGCTATGAAACCAGATGGAAAAGGTTAAGGTACCAGTGACCTCGGCAACGTAGATCCAAACATTGCTCTGGGAGGCCTGAAGGGAACTAGCTCGCCAGAAAGCTCTCTCGCGGGTGTAGTATGGGGTGTAGAGAGATGCTTCCACTCCTACGTCGTATCCCGCTGACGAGACTTGTTTTGTTTTGAGGTGGGTTTTTTTTTCAGGTGTGTGGGTTTAGCATTGGTGTTGGTAAGACATTGGTGAACTGAGTGGGGTTAGGACATTGGTGAACTGGGTTGGTAAGACATTGGTGAACTGGGGTTAGGACATTGGTGAACTGGGTTGGTAGGACATTGGTGAACTGAGTGGGGTTAGGACATTGGTGAACTGGGTTGGGAGGACATTGGTGAACTGGGAGATAGATAGAAGATTATATGGTAATGGGGACGTGGTGAGGAGACTTCTAGAGACAAAATTTCCTTCAGAAGAGAACTCGTAGATGGCGGTAGATGGCTGGAGGAAAAAAGTGTGTAAGGAAAAAAGAAAATCAGAGAAGAAAACAAGATAAAACAAGGAAGAGAGAAAGAAAAAAAAGAAAGAACGGATTTGATATATGAAAGAAGTGATAATTATAAACGAACATACGAATTCTCTCATTAATTTATTTCTGTTTATTTCACGTATGCATTTGAACTCACCCTAATTCTCATTTTTCTTTCATAACACAGAAAGGAATAAATAACCAGTTATCATCATTAAGTTTGACGAGGAACTGACCACTAATGATACAAAAACCAACCATGTTTGTTCCTGAATATAAAATCCTTCAGCTTTTTAAACTTCACCATAATACAAAACGAAAATTAGCGCTTTAAGCTTCATAGAAAACGAGAATCAGCTCTTTAAGCTTCATAGAAAACGAGAATCAGCTCTTTAAACTTCATAGAAAACGAGAATCAGCTCTTTAAACTAAATAGAAAACGAGAATCAGCTCTTTAAACTTCACAGAAAACGAGAATCAACTCTTTAAACTTCATAGAAAACGAGAATCAGCTCTTTAAACTTCATAGAAAACGAGAATCAGCTCTTTAAACTTCATAGAAAACGAGAATCAGCTCTTTAAACTTCACCGTCATCACCACTTTAACAACACCTGCCAACGAGCTAATTACTGTCACTCATACACCACAAAGACTCCCACTCATTCTTAAGACTTCCCTTAACGCTGGCATCATGTACAGTTGGTCTTTTTTTTTAAAGTCTTACCTACACGCTTTATATCATGGGATCTCTCTCTCTCTCTCTGCAGGGGACACGAGACAACATGAACGAGCGATAGTAGTCGTGTTATTGTCTATAGAAAGCCGTCATCTTGTTATGAACGGTTAGACTGACAAAACAGAATACTTCCTGCCGTGATTGCGTGAGGGGGGGGGGGGCATTACACCAAGTCATTTAGTACTGTGATAGTAAATGGGAGGATATTAAGTTAGTGTGTTTTGAGTAAGGGAAGGAAGATAGCTGTCTTCCATGGTGTTTTGTCGGTGTTAAACAAAAGTCGTGAATGATTTGCTATTGTTAGATAGAAGAAAAAAAAGATGAATTGGGTCAAAGTGAGAGGAAAAAATTGAGATACATTTTTTTTCATTGGTACAGCAGTTGCTTCTTCCATGAGAGCTGTCTACAGGGTCATTCATTAATAAGATAAATAATTCAAGGCAGTTTACGGCCTTTGTGAGGAGAACAACATACCTATCCTTAAGCTGCCTCACATTCCCTAAAATTCTCACATCCTCGAGCACATTCTTCTCTCTCCATATCCTCACATTCTTAAGATGACTTTCGTTCCTCACTAGGATTTCACTTCCTTGAGACTCACATCCTAAAAGGTGACTCCTACATCTCCAGCATCACACAACTTATAACTTAACTTTTAATTCCAAGGATCCTCACTATTCGCATACCTGTAATAAGTTAATTGGCTCTACAGGTGAACTGCAAGGTAGATTTTGTCTTGACGTCTCACTGATTGGGGTTTAGTTGTAGCATTTGTATACAAGGTACTATGGTGTTGACTGATGCCACTAGATAAATGCTAGATTTTTTTCAAGAATTAATGCCCCTCGAAAAACAAATTCCCAATAATGCTTAAAGTCGTGGAAATTCTAAAGTTTGTGTTGACTGTTTGGGGTATTTTTAGACACCGTCATGAATCACTCAAGAGTAAGATGACCTGAGAAGTGACCTTTAGTGTTACAATTCTCTTTTTCTATTTCCACGCTCTTACACACACACACACACACACACACACACACACACACACACACACACAGCATATTACATACACACGTACACAAATATACGGACAGACATATAACGCGGAGAGGCAAACATAAATGAATATGATTGTATTAGTGTATTTGTGTGTATATGTGTTTATATATGTATGTATGCATGTATGCAAAAACGTGTGTATGCATATGAGTGTGTATGTGTTTGTGTGTTTATTTGTATGTGTACAAGGATGACTATGAGTGTATGACTATTTTTACACGTGAACACGTTTGCTTGTTATTGTGTGTGTGTGTGTGTGTGTGTATGTGTGTACGCCTTACCCGCGCCTGAGCACACACACAACAACACCACCACCACAGCAAGATGGATTTAACCCTGGTGTCTAGACCGTATTCGGAGGTCACACACTCAAGCGGTCAAGAGCATGAGAACATAATATTTACTCGCCTCAAAAAGAAGGGCAATTTGGGTGTTACTTTTGATTACACTCATCTAAAGGAGTACGGTCTTGGTCGGCTACTTTCCCTTCCTAAGTGGCACAAATTGAACCATTGCTGCTCCTTGTAAGTGAGTGAGTGTTTGTGCTTTTTTTTATCCCTATCGCCGCCAAGGTTGACTCATTCTTTTAGTCATGACCCTGTGTATGTTAGTTCTCTCACTCTCTGTAGTAGTGTTATTGTAGATGATGTTATTTTAGTTGTGATAAAAGATGTTATTAATTACTGATAATGATGAATATGATAAGCCTCGTTAAGACAGGTAAGTTTAAACGAGAAAAATCATTATTTACATTAATTTTTGAAGGATTTACTGCGTTTATTAGATTTTTCGTCATTAAGTGAAATCAAAGTGTAAGATTGTGTTTTTGTTTATAACGAACGAGATATAATGAATAGATTAACACAGATGTCTCAGAAACTTACCATGATTAATGATGTGGGAGAAATTAAATCATTATAACTTCATTAGCACATAAACTGGATAAACATTTAGACGGACAGTTTTATATATATAGTTCACTTAATAATGAAAAAAAAGAAAAGAAAACATACACGATTATAGGTAAAATAAGAGGGTAAAATAATGCAATAAATAAACCACGTGTTATAGCAGACTGGAATGTAAGTGGTGTGAAGAATCGGAGCTGTGAGGAGGAGTACCCTGTTTGTGACCAAGTATAAACAGAGGCGTGAATGGTGCGGGAGGAGGGAGGGAAGTGAAGGCCGGGAGGAATTCGGGAAGAGAGAGGTTTGAGTGTAGAGATACCTTAGGAGGATGAGTGGGGTAGTCTTAACTTTAATATAACTTAATGTACAAATGAATAACTTTATGAATAAGTGAAGAATAATATCTAGTTTGTATTCTTAAGTTACAAAATCTTTTCATAGGTAATGGTTTCAATGAGGTAGAGTGTAAATAAATAGATGAGTCACTGTTGAACTAAAGTGTTGAAGTGGGATTTAAATACGATGATGGTAGAGGCGTGATGTGTAGTGTGGCGTGATGCACAAGGTTAGGCAGGATATACTCTGTAGTTACCCACCACTATAGTACACTTACTCAAGGTTGGGCCGGATATACTCTGCTAGTGCATTCACTCTCAGGACTTACTGTGGAGATAAGGACGGAGTAATGTTAAAAGATGGTTGAGTGCACGAGTAAATAATCTTAACATTGTGTGTTTACATCTGAGAGAAACAGAAATTCAACATTACGACGTATAGGAGGTATAAATGTTTACTGTGTGTAGTAATTTAATTCATTTTCTAACCTAACATAACCTAACCTAAACTACTCTCACATCTAACCTAGCCTAACTTGACCTGACCTCACCTGACCTGACCCAACCCAATCCAACCTAACCTTATATGAGTATTTATTAACTTGAGTTCCTTGAAAAGTGGGAAGCAAATTCTTAAAAGTTTAGGATACTCAATATCTTCATAACTGCTGGATACCTGTAATGGGATGGTTAGCACACTCTCTTCGCAAATTAAAATACTTGGATGAACCTTTTGGCGTATTCATTACCTCTCACGGAGTCTTTTAAGAAACATGCGGGTATATTCTCTTAACCCCTATGTACGGCGTCCTCTCTGTGTTAAATCATCTGCCTTAAGCTAAATCAAATGTTAAAATGGCGTCCCTTTGTGATAGAGGTTTAAGCATAGATAAAGTTAGAGGTATATTTTTGTTAAGTCTTATCTCGCCATTCTATATGTACAAAGTTTATAGTTCTCATTAATGTGACCAGGAGTTAAGCTCTTATAATCTTGTTGTTGTTGTGTTTGTTGTGTTGCGTTGTTGTTGTTTTGGTGTCTGTTGTGTTGTTGGTGTTTCTACTTGTATTCTGTTTGTTATTGTTGCTGTTATTTCACGACTGGCTGAAGGAATCTCAAGGTATATAATAATAAAAAAAAATTATACTTGCACCACTTAATAGATAATGATTTGACCCTTTGACCTTTTGACCTTCTTTAATATTGAAGATAAGATGCATGGGTGATTTTATTTCTTGTCAACACATTAGCCAGGCTCAGAAGTGCGTACTTTACTCTTGTTCTTTTAATGTCACTCTGTCACTTCCCACACTACTTCCCTCACTACTTCCCACACTACTTCCCTCACTACTTCCCACACTACTTCCCTCACTACTTCCCTCACCACTTTCCTCACAACCTCCCACACTACTTCCCTCACTACTTCCCTCACTACTTCCCACACTACCTCCCTCACAACCTCCCACACTACTTCCCTCACAACCTCCCTCACTACTTCCCTCACAACTTCCCACACTACTTCCCTCACAACCTCCCACACTACTTCCCTCACACACTACTTCCCTCACAACCTCCCACCTCCCACCTCCTTCCCTCCCTTCCCTCCCCAACCCCCTCCCCTCTTCCTCACAACCTCCTCTCTTCCTCCCCACACTACTTCCTCACAACCTCCCACACCTTCCCTCACAACCTCCTCACTACTTCCCTCACAACCTCCCCACCTCCCTCCAACCTCCCACACTACTTCCCACACCTCACCTCCATTCTCACCTCCTCACTACTTCCCTCCAACCTCCCACACTACTTCCCCCCACAACCTCCCACACTACTTCCCTACCTCCCCTCACAACCTCCCCACACTACTTCCCTCACAACCTCCTCCACTACTTCCCTCACTACTTTCCTCACAACCTCCCTCACTACTTCCTCACAACCTCCTCACTACTTCCTCACCACTTCCCACACCTCCTTCCTCACTACCTCTCCACCTCCTCCTCTTCCCTCACTTTTCTCCTACTTCCCACCTCTCAGTGTCTAGGAACTATCGCCTTACTCTCTCTACCTTCACAAAATCAATAGCAAGATGTCTGTCAGAACGCTGGTAAATTAGGGTAAATATATCATGAATTCTCTCTGGTAAACATGTGCCAACCATTTCACTCAGGATTATATTCATTTCACTGAAGTATATATATTTTTTTTTAATGATACTTGTGAACCTGTTAAGCTATGTGTATATTAATTTTTTTTGTCCTACGTTAGTGTGTGTGGGGGGGGAGTTGAATATTCAGTTGTTTAAACATTCAGGAATTATTTTTGTGTAATATTTAGATGAGACAGCTAGACCCTGATGCTTCTATTTAACTGTTTATACCGCTTGTAAATATTCCCGTAGTGTGTAAGAATATATGTTATTCCAGTATTCTATATTATTCCAGTATTCCATATTATTCCAAGGTCATTAATTATTTTTTATATGCAAACATTTTGTATATCGTGCAAATATTCAGGTATTGTGTCTAAGTGATCTTGATAGTTTATAAATATTTCTAAAAAACACAAAACCCGGGAACATTTTTAACATGAAAACCAAAATAAAAAGTTGTAGAAAAAAAAACACATAACACTGAAATAAAGAGGAAAAACACGAAGCAATTTGGAACATCGACAATTGGCTTGTTGGTAGTTTGGTAGGTTGTGGTTTGTTGTTGGTAGTTGTAGTTTGATAGTTTGGTAGTTGGTAGTTTGGTAGGTTGGTAAGTTGGTAGTTTGGTAGGTTGGTAGTTTGATAGTTTGGTGGTTTGGTAGTTAGTAGTTACTGTAGAGTAGGTAGTCCACACACACTAACCTGATGCCACGTAACGAACGATCTCTGCACTAATGTCTTTAACAGGTTCATAACCCCACCCCCCCGTCCATCCCGTTCTCTCTCTCTCTCTCTCTCTCTCTCTCTCTCCTCTCTCTCTCTCTCTCTCTCTCATTTTCCTCCTAGGCATGAACGAGATAAACAAACAAATCAACAAGCAAAAAACACTCCCATGCTGCGGTACACATTAATGTTAAATATTCAGAATGTTAAGTTTTACATTTATATGAATTAACCCAAAAGTAAAATGGGTCTGTTATTTTGCTTTGTTTCGGGGGATACATACCTGGTAATGAGGATAAATATTAAAATTAAGCATTGTTGGTGATGATGATCGAGTAGGTAAAATGACACACACACATACATACACACACACACACACACACACACACACACACACACACACACACACACACACACATCTTTCCTGTAAATGTTTGGTTAATATAATTGTATAATATTTCAGCTAAACAAAAGTTGTACATAATACCTCAGATCCACCAACTGTTTTGGACATTAATGTGAGATCTCAACTACATTTAGTAAATATTATAAGTGGACTTTTTAAGTAGATTTTGAGTCATCGTCGCGAGAAACAGCAGAGGACATCAGTATCATTTGCAGAAGGTCATTTAGGTACGCCAGGTTGCACCGTACAACAACAGGTACAGTAATCGCGTCACCTCGAGTTCACTGGATAAAGGAAATAACTGGAATAACGAGAAGAGTTAGAGATAACAAGAAATAAACCGGGATTATGGTTACGTGGTGTGGTGGGGGGTAACAAATGTTAAAGTGTCTTTTGTGAAAACTTCTCAACAGGGAGTTTAGGTTGTTGACGATAACACTTGAGATGTGTATAATATTGGACTGGGGTCAAGTACATTTATGGATGCTACTGAACTGTGTATTTCCATTACATATTATAAAACTGAGGAAGTATTTTATTATGTATACGGTTTATATTCTTATATACCATAGTGGGTCAAGTTATTCCTGGAAATTTTTGTTTTTCATAGGAAGTTTATTGATGTACTGAAGTAACAAAAAAACTAAAATAGTTTCTGGATTTTCACGTATATGTAATGGACAGAGGAAGTTCCTACAGCTCACGTGCTCACCGAAATAAAATGTTGGAGGTTGGATGTAAGTGTTGTGATCGAGCGGAGGGTTATCAGGTATTTCCTTGGTTATGAAGGAGTGAAGCACCACTGGAATCGCTGTTGAGGAAAGTAGTACCGGGTCGATCAGCTGAGTTTCATGAGTGTTGCTGCTTTGAAGACGGTGCCAAGAATGCAGGGGGTAATGAAAGGCATGGCGGGTCTGTTAAGCTTGTAGAATGACTTGGGGTAGCTAGATGGTGGTCGTGTTATCATTTATACACTTGATACTGAAAGAGAAATTGATGCTGACAGTGGTGAGACAGTTGCTCCTGACTATCGGGGCTCTGATAGTGTGTATGCCAGAAAGATTTCCAAACATGTTGCCACAAACTCTATGCTGTTTTTGTCAACAACTGAATTGAAATTTGAATTCATTGACTTCAGCACCAAGCAGTGAATGGTATAATGATTCGAGGTGACGTTTTCCTCAACATCCCCTGGTGCCCATTTTTTGAATTAATGTTTTGTTTACACTTCACATCGACAGTTTTTATGAACAATATCGTTTCCAAGGAGAGAGAGAGAGAGAGAGAGAGAGGGGACTCATCATATCGTAATACTAGTCATCCACTTCGTCTTAGGACCATAATACTCTTTCTGTCACTTGATGCAGATTACTGTGTCGTCTTAAATTGCTTTTGCACCCTGGTGGTCATTTGGTGAACTTATCTTTTATTGATAATACCTTTAACATACCATCCAATTTGCTTGGATTTTTTTTAATATGTACATTTTTCTCAGATATTTTGTTCTGTTTTGTTCTCTTTCTCTGAAAAGTATTATTCAGTATTTTGGGAAGTAATATTCACCATCTGTAAATGTATCACTGTACCAAGACAAACATGGTTCAAATCCGTGGCCTATAAAGGAGTCAGAATTGCTACCCTGTGACACGCGACATGGCCTTGAGAAATATGATATTGCCGTTGACATTTCTCAGTATCTTTTGTCCTCTTAAAAACTACATATTAGTTTATATAATCCCACAATGACTGTTTCTTATTTCTAGTTGAAGTGAACATATAAATAACTACACATCAGACATTTTATTACTTTTAATCTTTGAATCTCCATATAAGACCATTTAAGTTGTTAATATCAAGTTGGCAGGATATACACTTATTAATCCTACCTATCATTTCCCCGCTTCAAATCTAACGCTAAACATTATCGCAATCTATTTTTTTTATACCATGATGGACGGTATTTGATTTAACATGATAGTCTCGTATGTCAGTGATCCCAGGTAAAAAATATCTGTAATATAATAACCTTGATGTTTTCTCAGTAAGCTGTAGATAATAAGGTGGTGAAGGGAGGGTAGGATACTACCTCATTCATGGTGGAGAGAAGAATGAGGTAAGAGTGAGGAATGAGAGAGTGAGACCGAGAGAATGTGGACAACGTTACTCCGGGACAGATGTGGAATGTGAAGAATCTGGGTGTGTTATGTTCGGCTGAATCGACTGACCTTGACCAATTTTTTTTTACAATCGTGGAAAAATAAAATAGGATAAATTAATGGAATCTTTTCTTATAGCCACGACACGACACGGGACGACACGACACAACACGACACGACACACGACACAACACGACAAGACACGACACGACACGACACGACACGACACGACACAACACGACACGACACGACACGACACGACACAACACGACACGACACGACACGACACAACACGACACGACACAACACGACACGACACGACACGACACAGTATATCTCGTATGTCAACAAATCGGTTATGTGTGTTAGTGGGGCGAACTGTATATGTTGTCGCCTCTATTTACCAGATTTCAGATTTGTTGTGGTCGGAGTGAGAGTGGGAGGGCCGAGTGGCTAGCATTTGGTCTCTCTCCTACGGGTCGCTGGTTCGCATCTTGGGTTATTTCCACCCCCCATTCCAACCAAGTAGTGAATGGGTAAATATCTGGCTTTGCAGTTTAGGAAGTGAAGGCTGTTTAGTGCAATGCCAGGCCACACTGCACCTTAAACGTCAGGTATAAGGGACACACATACACATTGAAATAATAAAGTCACTATCGAGTAAGATATCTGAAGAAGGTTTGATCGAAGAGGAGAGAGAGAGAGAGAGAGCCTGAACGCAATAAAGACTCTTAAAAACTATAATGTAAGAAAATTATTTGCTCCTTGTCTTTCTCTTTACACTTACTCTTGCCTTCACATTACCTGAGACATCACCCGACATCCTGATCTTCTCCGATAAAGTCAGTTTAGTGTTCGTCTTCCACTTGTTGAAGTATCTATAACAGGTTGTGTTCCGCCCCATCTTCATACCTTCACTCTTATTCAGTCAAATCTTGTCAACAGTATCCAACACATCTTGATGGATCTTTTAGTCCTTTTATTCTTGTTTTCTCTTCTCTTGTGGCAATTAAGTAGTTAGGTAGTTAATCGTCTCTCTCTCTCTCTCTTATATATACTGTCGTCTTAGTTCTTGACATATGAAGTTTGTTTATATATTTTTGCTTCATTATCTCAATCTCATCGACATGACTTTAAATGATTTTCGTAACATAATCATGATGATATACTAGAGGTGCTTAAACTTTATACGTGGCGTTACTCCTAATCAGTGTTCTTAAGTTCATGTCTTTTAAACCTTTACTGGTGTTAAAATTATAAAACTGTTCTTCTCTTGAGTGTTTTAACTATTGAGTTCAGTTTAATCTTCGTGTTAAGGCCAAACCCACTCAATCTGTCCCTCTCCCCATGCCTCTATATACGTGTTCTTTGGCATACCTTCACTTTATGTACATTGAGTTAATCCCTCTCACCGTCGACACGCGCTCTCCCCCCTCCCCTCTCTCTCTCCTGCCTTGGTGCATAATTGACGTCTTTACCGCGAGGCAACATGGACGTAACTTCCTCTCCTAGTTTTTTTTTTTATACATCTGCCTCAGAAACTTGATGATATTTTACCCAAGTTTGTAGATGAGATTGTTGTCCGATTCTCAACACTGCTTCTCTTTAGTCATATTGATCTACATGTCAGGGATTTGTTTTTACTTTGTGATGCCGAGCCCCAAATGTTTATATATTCTTAAGTATTCACCAGGTCCATGAATGAGGAGTGAACGTCGGCTGTGTTGCTTGTGAACATTGATTTGTAAATGAACATTAGCATACTGCCATGTTAGCTGTGAACATCCATGTACTGTGGGTAAGCTTATGAGTGACTGTGTAATTACTGTGTGTGGGGCATCTGCTGTTGTACTGTGGGTAATGAGGGTGAACATGCATCCATTATGTGTGAAAACCACTTGTCGTGAGCGAACATGTTGAATAAACATCCATGTGTTTATATATCTGTATAGAGTAAGAGAGAAAAACATTAATACTTGTATATACATGGAGTAAACAGGTACTGGGCTCAAGTGAACAACCAGACACTGGAAGTGAACACCGCGGCACCGAGTGTAAACACCACATACCACTACTGAACATACTCTTGTTGTAAATAAACATCCATGTCATGAGAGCTAACAGAGGCGTATTATGAATGAAGTTGCATATCTTACAAGTAAACATTGACCATTACCAGTGTTACAGCGCATTACAGCTGATTCTCTATTAGGGGTGATATACTGTATTATTATTGATATAGTAACTAATATTATAGTGTATTCTTGATAGTATAGTGATGGTGGTATGGTGTAGTAGCAGTAATACAGTATAAGGGGTGCTGTGGCCGAGGGGTGCTGTGGCCGAGGGGTGCTGTGGCCGAAGGGTGATGTGGCTGAGGGATGCTGTGGCCGAAGGGTGATGTGGCGAGGGTGCTGTGGCCGAGTGATGCTGTGGCCGAAGGTGATGTGGCCGAGGGGTGCTGTGCCGAGGGTGCTGTGGCTGAGGGGTGCTGTGACCGAGGATGCTGTGGCCGAGGGATGCTGTGGCCGAGTGGTGCTGTGGCCGAGGGTGCTGTGGAGTGATGCTGTGGCCGAGGGGTGCTGTGGCCGAGGGGTGCTGTGGCCGAGTGGATACAGTGTTCACGGGTTCATGTACCCTTAGTTCAACCAGCTGTAAATGGCTACCTGTCTTAACACTTGGGGTAGTGAAGGTAGACCAAATTACTGTACTTACTTGTGTACTGAAGAAACATTGACTTATCTTTACACAACTTGCCAAATCTTCTTGAACAGCCTCGTTACTTAACCAAACCAATATGCTTATAGTTAGATATACACTTATTAATTTATTAGTGAATATCCAGGTGTAAAAAATGAACTTCAGTGTATCGCCACAACGTCAAGATGCTAAAATAGTGAAATTCCTTGTATGATCGTTATGCATGGGTGTATGAGTAAGCGTGTATGTATGACGAGTGAAGAACTATGTATTAAGATTGAATAACCAGTGCTGCAAGGGGACATGTGTACGTATTGCTGTTGAAAATCTATACATTTTAAGGAAACATTCATAAATTATTCATACATTACTGGTGGCATCTGCATATGACAAGTCAACATCCACGTATTATTAATAAACATTCATACGTTGCTCATAAGCATTCGTGTATTGCAAGTAAACATCCACGCCGTTTATTGAAGCTAGATCGTGTTGTTTGTGTATTTATATAAACATTGTAAGTCACCATTTTCTTCCACTATGACAACGTGTGGACGAATAACACAGACACATAAACAGACAGTGTGTAAAAGGTGTCAAGAGTTCTCCATATTGTAAAAGAATATAATTTGAATACATAACACAAAGACACGTGATATGAGATTCAATTTATTACACACACACACACACACACACACACACATCCACAAATATACATAAATATACATAATTAAAAACATACTCACTTATTTTTCATTAACCCCAAACACACACACAGTACAGTTATGTGGTTCACTAAATTATCACTTTTCACAATATAGACGAAAATACAGTCATGCATCAACACACTTCTTCACATTGCAACATTCAACCAAGAAGAAGAAGAGGAAGAAGAAGTTGAAGAAGAAAAAGGAGAAGAAAGGAAACAAGAAGAACACAAAGAAGAAGAATAGAAGGAAGAAGAAAAATACACGTATATATCACTGAGAGAGAGAGAGAGAGAGGAGCTACATGTTTTTATCACTGGGACACAATACGTTCCTTATAATCCCCGCAGCGAGATAAGACTCAGAGATAAGGGTAGTGGTATATCTGTGTGAAGGTGAGCCTTGTTTTGTCCTGTGTGTGTGTGTGTGTGTGTGTGTGTGTGTGTGTGTGTGTGTGTGTGTGTGTGTGTGTGTGTGTGTGTGTGTGTGTGTGAGAGAGACTAGGTACCTAATTTTACAGTTGAGGAAGTGAAGGCGATCAAGTGTAGTGTTAGTGTTGTAGTCATATTGTCCTTAAACACACAGTCATACCCTTGTGACACACTCTCACTTTCATTCTGACGACAACACAACTAAAAATTACTCTTACAGCTTTAGGAAACCTTTTTAACCTTCTATAATATATCTGTTAACGTCTTGTCAGCCAAAAGAACCGAACATCACCGTAAACTTATCATTCAGTGACCAATATGACCGTTTCTGGCAAAACTGAAAACAACACTTAGTCACTGACAGAATAATTATGGTTGTGTCTGAGTTCTGTGTGACCACCCACTGGCTGCCAAGAACTGGTGGACAGCGGCCTTGTCATGCATGCATTCACTGATCTCAACCGTAACATCAATTCAGACGTGTGTTGTGAACGAAGAGTACAGAGCAGTCACCCCCAGTCCTTACTCGCTTTATCACCCAACCTCCAACTCTGTTACAATTTTACCACTTTTTTTTTTTTTTACTCTTTACTGTAATATATATAACCATCAAATACTTCCTCTTGGGAGACTCAAAAGCATAGTAAGTGTTTTCCATAATCGTGATGTTTACGTATTTAGATAATGTAATAAATCATAATAAACGGTGTTGACTCTACGACGAGACCCATTTTAACGTGTAATATGAAGGTAATAATGGTACTTGTTTATCGCCGAGAATGTTACTGCCACGTGTTGATCGTTGTTCCACCAAATGCCAAGGTCACAGGCCCGCGTGTGTCTTGTTCTTACCAATACCGCGTCATGGCTGTCACTTGTCGCTCATAATACACACTCAAGGCCTAAATATTACCTCATACTTTAATCATTACTGTAGAAGCTAAATTATTTCCTAGTTCTTAATTTGTCATCATTAATAGTGTGTCAACAGTGTACCCTCCCTCACTGTGTCTTATAACCATGGCTTACGTTACGTCTTACCAATAATGTCTTGTTCATTAATACCCTCAACATCTTTCTAGGACAGTAAATAATGTTTCTCATATATTTCATAAACTATCTCACAGAACCTGGCTATATTAAACATTTTTAGGGGGAGTTGGATGATAATAAACGAATACAATTTTAACATAATTCTTAAACTCATTTGCTTAAGTCTGTATTAACGTCTTTTACAATACACTTAATCTTTAATATTAATATTTTTTGGGGGGGTTATTCTCTTACATTATGTTTAGCGTCAGTCATCATCATAGTTGAAGGACCACTTTCATGGCTGATCGAGTTAGGTTATAAACGCATGAGTAATGCAAAGTCATGCATTATCTAATACAGCCAAAAGAAACCGGGACAAAAAAGAGCTAATATTTTCTGTAGCACAAAGATGGATGTTTAGTATGAATTTTTAATCAGACATAAATACAAACATCACAGCTAATATATGAGTTAAATAAGGTGTTTGTTTGTTTGTTTCATGTTTGGTTCTTCATCTGTTACCGCGAGAAGTTTATTTTCCTCCTTTCCTTAAAAATTGTACTGTCATATATTTTAATCTATTTAAATATTTTGTACATATTTTCCGGGTTTTTTAATACTGTACAGGTATATAGAAATCAAGACAGTAACTAGTTTTTGTATTCTTAAGACTTTTCAAGGATTCTAACGAGTTTTAAAGCCATCAACACAAATATGGTCAACCTCAACAGAATTTGGGACAAGTATGACTCAGTTTTTTGTTGTTGTTTAGCTGCCAGATCAGTTCACTTCTCAGTAATGTCACTGTTGGAATAATCGCTTAAGTCAGTGAGTTTCTGATCTAGATTCATTTCATATTTTTTTTCCTGAAACCACTGAAACTAATTTGTTTTTATTACGTATTTCTCATTATTTTTAGATCTAAATTTCGGTTCAGGGTATCATAAGCTATTTAACACCCGTATGTATGTATGTATGTATGTAGGTACAGTATGTATGTAGGCTCTATGTATATATGTAAGTATGTATACAGCCACAATTCATATTAAACGTTTATATATGTGCCGTTGGGCGAAAGATCATTGTTATTTTTCAATTTACTGTGGCTGTGTTAGGCTATGCATGAGTGTACATATTATTCACGCCCTGAGGATTATCTACATCAGTTATTTAATCATGAATAACAGTAAAAAAAAATATATACAGTATATAAATAGTGTATGAGATGTGTAATTTACCAAACATCACCCGAAACTTTGATGTCTGGTGTCCTGCCCGCCACTGTTCTACCCGCCACTGTTCAACCCGCTCGTGCTCTGCCCACCAGTTTCTCACAAACTCACTTACATATACGCATACACACACATACACTCATACACTTAATAGCCAAACACATGTGCACATAAATAGACTTACATAGATACAAAAATATACACATACGCACACAAATAGTTGTATAAATAGACCCGCAAGCATACAAAAATATTCTGCTTGAAAATAAACATACAGAAATAGAGTTGTATAAATAACACACACACACACACACACACACACACACACACACACACACACACACACACACATAAGAGAATACATAGATTATAAATACATACATTAGCACACACAAACACACACACAGGCTTAGGCATACACAGATATTCAAAACAAACACACACACACACACACATACAAAGAGACATGCATAGATTATAAATACACACATTAGCGCACACACACATTAGCGCACACACACACACACACATACCACACACACACACACACACACACACCATCTAAGAAATATACCCGGTAGTGTGTTGAAAGCGGATTCGAGACGAGAGAGTGTGTGTGTGTGTGTGTGTGTGTGTGTGTGTGTGTGTGTGTGTGTGTGTGTGTGTGTGTCATACAGTGGAGTAAGTTGAGGAGAAATGAGTGAAGGAAGACGTTGATGGCTTATATATAAACAAATATTATATACTAATATTTTTCACCATTTTTTTCCTATTTCTTTATATTTCCTTCGTACTTGACATAATTATCTTTATTATCATCATCAATGTTAAAATGGTGTTATCTCTTGAAGCTAATCTGTCTGTCTGTCTGTCTGTCCACAGGATCGGGTCCTCGGTTGGGTCTCGGGTACGAAGTATTGCCCCCGACAGAAACGTTCACGGTGTTGGGGCGGAGCTGAGTCTCCCCTGTCAGCCACTCAAAACAGAGTCGGGCGTCCCTAACGTCACCTGGACCAATGACGGCCACGTTGTCAATGAACATCGTCGCTACGTCTTGCCCAATGGAACGTTACTAATTACTGAGGTTTGTCTACTCATTAATAAGTTTACTTCATTGATCACTAAATGGTTATACTTCATCGTAGTAATGTATGTTGGTATGAGTCAGTAGTGTGTTAAAGTGTGAGGTGTTTAGTTTATCATATCGATATGGATTAGGTGAGGTGAAGTTAGGATAGGTTAGGCACTTGTCCTTGCTAATATCCTAGGAACATATTCAACTGTTTACATATATTATAAAACCTAGCATATAAAACGCGACTCAGTTAGACATCTTCACTACTTACCACCGTCTCAACATATTATGAGACCCTCCGTCACTCTAGCCTGCCACCAGAACCTAACATAACATAACATAACCTAACCTAACTTAACCTAATATTCTGTAATATAATACTGTCTTTTACTCTCTTGATTATACATATGCCTATCACAAACACACCCCCACTCCATACACACACAAACCCTCCCATACACACACAAACCCTCCCATACACACAAACCCTCCATACACACACAAACCCTCCCATACACACACAAACCCTCCCACACACACACAAACCCTCCCATACACACACAAACCCTCCCACACACACACACACTTACATTTTTACTTCATTTTGATTGGTCATCTAATTAAGAAAAAATCAGCGTATCACAGCCAAGTTGACATTGTGCTACATAACTCTTAAAAACCTGATCCCTTGTGTTCGCTTATTTTTCTTATTACTTCCTGTAAACCCTGTCAACACTATCCGCTTCACTGCCCGGCTTAAGCTTTCATCTCTTGTGATTATTTTTTTATTATTTTATTATTATTTTTTTTTGTGGATGATGGGAGGTGATGTATGAATAGGAGGAAGGGGGAAGGGGGTGGGGAGAGAAGAGAATGAAGTGGTGAGATAATGAGATAGAATGAGAGAAAATAGAGAGACTGAGAACGAAGTGATAAGAGAATAATAACGAGTGAGGTTTATGAGACAGAGACAGAGAAACGGAGAACGAGGAAATGAGACATAACGAAACAGGTGATGAGACAGAACAAGATAGACGTAATAAGACCGAACGAGAGAAATAATCAGAACGAGAGACGTGTGTAGCTACAGAAGAGGGTGACGAAGGTGAAGAAGAAGAATAAGACGCTCTCGCCACCCTCCTGCAGAGCACTTGGAGCCCCATCACCTTATAAACACACTGATAAACCTCCACCTTGACTATCCATATATTTCACCCTTTAAGTGTCTTTCCTAAACTACGATTAACTTTTAAGGTGCGTAGGTGTGTGTGTGTCTAAGTATGTGCATGTAATAACACCACCAATGTCATAAACTCATCTTGCTATCCGACTTAAACCATCAACAAACTGTTACCTCCATATATAGAATCTGGTATAACCACTATTAAACCCTTCCTCTCTCCTCCCACCTCTACACCCCCTTTAAAACAAGAGACATTAACACCTCACTAACAACGACCTGTGAACGAATTCGTGTATGAGGAAAAAATTATACCAGTAGAGTTTTTCATCTCTTTAGTCGTTAGGACGGACATAAACACCAGTCATTGTGATTTATGTAACCCACTTCCTTCCAATTATCTTATTTAGTTTAATTTTGTCATATCCTTTTGTCTTATACTTTACATTTATCTTCACTACGCTTGTGTTCAGGTGAGATCATTTTACTCTCTCAGTGTGTTAGGTTAGGTTATGAATTAAGATAGATAGATAGATAGATAGATGATGATAGATATAGATTTATACCTCACCTCTCTCCTGTTATAAATTCCCATCTTCTAATACTCCTTTACACTGTCTAGTCTCTTATACTGCCTCATCATCATCCCACAACTGATACTGAACAATACTCAGATGACATCAACACCCAAAACTCAAGAGTACACGATTGATTTATTCTACTCGTGCGGTTGATTTGTTCTACTTGCGCTGATTTAATTGAATATGGAAGGGGAGGAATATAAGTCTTTCCTCTACTACAGTCAACTACAGTGATAAAAGAGTGGATGAAAGATTTAATTAATTGTAAAAACTAAATAAAAAAGTAAATCTCAAAGTATAATTGTTACTCTAAATGAAATAACAATTCCTTCGCTTGCATTGTTATAAAAGAGACAAATGGCTATATTTATATACACTATACATATCTATCATATCCATACAGCTGTTCTGATCTGATGTCAATCGTCATTTTTCTATTCGTTTTCTCAGCTGAATCGGTTGTTGTTGTTTTTTTTGTGATATCACATTCATCTTTTTTTTCAACTGTTTTGTCTCCTAACTCCGCTGTACACGAGAAGGGGCAATGGGTAATGTGGCTCTCCCTTGAAATCTAGAGTAGACTGGAATTTCGCCTTCCAGAAACCCCCCAAAATTTAAAAATCCTGAGAAATTTATAAACACACCAAAACAATTACCAAGTCTCTATGTTTGAATGAGGTTCTCTCCCATAATTGTTCTCAAATGATGCACAACACAACTTTCTCCTCTTCTACCTAAACCGTTCAGATTAACCTGATACCTCAGACCTTCTCTCCCCTCTCTAAGTAGACTGACATCGTTCATACAGTATCAGAAAGTACGATACTAAATCAAACATCTTTATTTAAAAACAGTTATCAATAGATACGTATTTATACAATTTCAATATGACAATTTACTGAAACATTCAACAGTATGGCTTCTGTAGTGGGCGTTCAATTGTTGGTGTTTGTTTTATTTTTCCTTCCTTCCTGACACACTCACACACACACACACACACACACACAGAGAGAGCAGTCCATTCAATCAGTAGAGACAGTGTAAAGTGCTCTTGACATTTCTAAAACATTTAACAGCTTGGCGTCGACCTTGACTTCTCCAAATAGTTCTTTATTTTTATCGTTCTAGTTCCATTATTATCTTTTTTTTTCTTCTTTCCTTTCCTTTCTGGTGCGTGTAGTTCTAGATGGTCTTTAGGGACACACACACACACACACACACACACACCTAAACTGAGTGAGAGAGGGGGTGTACCTAACAAGACCTCCTACAATGGCACTGATACAACACACATAATGCGCAGTTAACAAGGCGTGACCTAACACAGCTGAACATAATTTAACTACGCCATCACGTCATCCTTACATAATACTAAGACTTTTAACACTCACTCTTACTGAGGGTTTAGGGGTCATTCTTACTTTAAGTTTTACTCAGATCAACTTTGTCACCTCATTTCCTCGCACCCTCCCATAATGCCTCTCACCCTCCCATAATGCCTCTCACCCTTTCATCATACTACCTCTCACCCTCCCATAATGCCTCTCACCTTTCTATCATATTGCCTCTGACACTGACACTTTGACAACAGGATTTTTCAGTGAATACATTTGACAAGGCAGTTGTATATTCTCCCCCTCCACCAATTTTATTAAGAAAAAATAATCCACGTTGCTCCTCTCTCTCTCTCTCTCTCTCTCTCTCTCTCTCTCTCTCTCTCTAATGCTATTCACAGTAGTATATAATTGATTGGGATGATATCTACTGAGTTCATAAATACAGTTTGTTTTTTATCTTTGGGACGCTTGTGGGAGGGAGATAGATAATATTTATAAAAGGAAAGTGAGTATTGTAACGACATGTATGTATGTATGTATGTATGTATGTATGTATGTAGAGTTTTATACTGTAGAGTTTATATTAAGGAAACTGATTTATAGCCAAATAATAATAATAATAATAATAATAATAATAATAATAATAATTCTCGTAATAAGGAATAGAGTAATATAAAAGATAATATAATAATGAAGTTATATAAAATAGCGAGTGACAAGATGATAAGTAAAATCGTGAGTTATTAAAGAGACATTATGAGAATAGATGTTTTGTGAGTAGTTTGTAAGTTGTTTGTAAGTAGTTTGTGAGTCGTGTGAGTAATACTGGGATAGCGAAGAAGAGAATACATTACATCACGACATGTAAGAACAGGCAACGTTGTGATAAAGTAAAACATCTTCAAAAATAATAATAATAATAACCGAAGAGGCAAAAGTGTGTGTAAGAATGGCGACCTCTGACAGGACATTGACACAGAGAGTAGGTAACAAATTCTAAAGAGAAGAATGAGGATAGTGAGGATAATGACCTAAGGAGGCTGAAGTAAGGGTGGGTAGGATGAAGTAAGCAATGAGGATAGTAAAAGTGAGATTAGAAGATTGATAATGACAAGAGTATAGGTAATGAGGATAATGAGAAATGGTGTTAATTAAGGCTGGTTACAATGAACATGTGTTAATAATGGCCCTGAAGTTCAAGATTTTTAATACCTGAGAATAATTAGTTGATATTGAAGACTTCGAACTGTGAGACCTAACCTAACTTCACCTAACTTCACCTCACTTAACCTAACCTGAGAATAATTAAGATTTGATACTGAAGAACCTACCGACCTTACTGATACCAAGTTTCCTACAGGTAACGAAGGGTGACGCGGGACAGTATCGCTGTGTCTTGCGCAATGGTTCTAACGCCGTCATCTCCGCTCTTCTCAACCTCATCCTTGCAGGTAAGTCTAACTACCTTTTCCTGTTTTGGTTTTTTATATCTTTTAAAAACAAATAAACGACACGATTCTACCCACTAGTTCAAATCAGAGCCACGAACGTACGGTACAAGCGACGTGAGTAATGTCACTTCTTGGGCTGACAAGATAATACAAACATACGTAAGCTCAGAGATAAGTAATATTAACTGTACACACACGAACTGCTGTCTCTCTTACTTCAAAATATGACAGATCATAAGCAGTAGCGTGTGCATGTGTGTATGTTCGGGAAACGAGTGTATTAGAGTGAAGGGCCGGGTGACACAATGATGGCATGTTCGCCCTCCAGCCTTTGAGATGTGGCCACAATTAGCTTCTTTGTCGGGTGGAAAAATTATGGTAATTTTCGGTGTCAGGTTGCAATCGCCATTGTTACGTTAATACAAAGTCATAACTGCCATCGTTTTGGTCTGTCAACGGAACCGTATAGTTACATGTAGGTGTAGATTACTTACTGTTGTTACTGTTATGATTGTTTAGCTTCTGTTTTTTTACATTTTAGTCGTTAATGATAAGATACCCTCATTCATGTGCGTGGAATGAAAGTTTCTGTTGTGTGTATCTGTGTGAGCGAGATTTCTGGCTATTTTTATTTATTTTTAATATGAAAGCGATGTTTTGATCTTTACATAAACGAAAAATTATATTCTTTCCTCCCATTGTTGTCTTTGTAACAGTATAGATCATATTGTAAAGGAGAGAACATTTTTGACGTATTTATATGTATTAGTTTTGAACATATCTGGTGTTAGGGGATTTATACACATAACTATAATGAATCATACGGATATATCAAGCCATATAATCAGATATACCACACGCTATGGATATTACCCGTTGGTATATATAACAGTTTTGTCATGAGTTATACACAGGTGTAACGTTTCTCATTTAACTAATGTGAGAATTAATGTCAAAATTGGTCATGCTGAAGGAAAGAGCGTGTAGTAAACATTTTTGTGACGTACCGATGCTTTCTTGCGGTAGCTACTCATGTAGGTACTTTTTTGCGGTATAAGTAATCACACACACATACATATTACATTTAAATACGAGGTGGTGTATGGTACTGTGTCTGTCAGGTGAACGAACAGGTGAGTTAAGTGTACAGGTGGTAGTGGTGGTTATGATGCGTCTTGGGTGAATGGGACTGTGTTGTAGGTGGGAGTGGTAGTAGTAGAATAACCAGCCCGACGCTAATAAATCTTGGCACACAAGCACACACTAGCCAGAAAGCGTCCAGCCCGCAATCACGTACCACCTGATCCCTGCCATCTTCACCCCGTCACTATCATCACACACCCGTCACTATCATCACACACCCCGTCACTATCATTCTCAGCACATCACTATTATCAAGTCACTAACTCTTCATTATTCAGTCTTGACTCGTACCAATTTGTTATTGAACCGATTCTTGCCTCATAAACCATGATAATTAGACCTGGGGATCTCAGTGTTTTGGGATGCACTTGTGAGTGAGAAATTGACTTAGATTTGTCTTGCGCTGTCAGTCTCAGTTGATGCCCAGTTTAGTGTACGTTGGTGGTAATGCCTTGGTACCTCCTCCTCTTCTTCCCTCTCGTGTGTGTGTGTGTGTGTGTGGGTGTGTGTGTGGGGGGGGGGTTTAGGTATCACTTTACACACCAAACAATACTGCTCTATTTCTGACTGACTGTGTCTCACTTGCAATATAGTGCGAGTCGGATTTAGGAGCATTTAGTTTTTTTTTTTTCAGAGTTAATCAATCATCATTAAAGTTCCTACCTTCACACACACACACACACACACACACACACACACACACACACACACACACACACACAGTCCCTCACTCGCACACTTTTCATCTTATTAACTGGATCAGTTTCAAAGAGAACAAAACTAAAATATTGTCATTATTCTTTTGTTGTCGTCAGTGTGTCGTCGACGATGTCCTCATCCCTGTGTTCCTGCTGTTAAGCCTTTGTGTTGAGGTCAGTCTCTAAATATCCGAGCGTTTGCATCCGCCCACTGTGCATTTGTTCAGCTAAAAGTGTGTGTGTGTGTGTGTGTGTGTGTGTGTGTGTGTGTGTCGCTCTCTCAATAGACTTACGTGAACCAATGTCCCCGTATCCAACTTTTGTTTTCACTTGATCACCAACATCAGTACTAAACCATCTCTCGCCGTAGATCACTGTAGATTTGCTCTCTGTCGCCGCCGAGGCTATACTGACCAGAATCGTGTCTGGCTTCGTGACTTTATTATGACTCCTCTCACTGAAGGCTTATTGGCGATGATAAAGACAGGAGTTTAATGACTGCCTTGATGGATATGATGTTTATATACTTACCATAATGATGATAATTTTCAGGGTTAACGTCGATTATAATGACTATAATTATTATGACTCTCTGGTTAATGGCATGGTAGTTTGGTGTAAGGTTACGGCAAATCTCTGAACGATGCTGCTGAGTATACGACTGTTAACCGGAGCTCCATCTGTAAGCGGGTTTGACACACAAGGCGGATAGTGTTCTGGTTTACTACTACTACTGTTACTATTACTACTTTTATTACTATTGGCTTGACAACTCTCATTACTATTATTATAACTAAGGTTGTTATTATTATTATTATTATTATTATTATTGTGATATTACAATCTTGGGACAACAGAATAGAAATGAACTGAATAAAAGGGAGATGAAAGGGTTGATGATGATGAAAGAGACGAAAAGGTTAAATAAAACAAAAAATATCTACTCTAGAGATCACTAGATTGGGTGAGAAAAAACAAAATAACAGAAGGAAATGAAACAAAAACAAAAGGAAACAAGTAGTAGTATTGGAATAGTGTCAAAACGAAATAGGGAAAATAGTAAGAGATGGGGAGTTGAAATAGGATGTTGATATTCTTAAAACACTTTGCTATATACACATACACACTAGCTCGTTCATACTGTCCATTGCCTGTCACAACGGGAAGATTAAGTGAGGCCTGTTGTCATCAGTGAAGGGAGAGAGTGAAACTGGTAGGTGTTATTACTGATGAGTAACTTCAATTGATCTTTATTTTTTTTTACTGTCGTCACTCCCAGACTTAATATATCTCAAGTGTTTTGTTTGGTGCTCTCCTCCATCTCTTTTCCATTTTCTCCCTCCTCTCCTCCACCTCTCTCTCTTTCTCTCCCTCCTCTCCTCCACCTCTCTCTCTTTCTCTCCCTCCTCTCCTCCACCTCTCTCTCTTTCTCTCCCTCCTCTCCTCCACCTCTCTCTTTTTCTCTCCCTCCTCTCTTCCCCCTCTCTCTCTTTCTCTCCCTCCACTCCTCCACCTCTCTCTTTCTCTCCTCCTCTCTCCCTCCTCTCCTTCCCCTCTCTCTCTTTCTCTCCCTCCTCTCCTCCGCCTCTCTCTCTTTCTCTCCCTCCTCTCCTCCCCTCTCTCCCTCCATTTTCATGCTTCGGTTTTATAACTTATTCTCTCGCAGTTATTGTTGGTTTGTGCTATTGTAACACTGGTATTGTAACCCAGATTTACAACACTAATATATAACACTGGTATTGTAAACTGTTGCACTAAAGTATCACTAGTCAATAGCCCCAGCAAAGTATACTTCAACCAACGCGATACCAACGTATTTATTATTACTATGGGTAATCTGTTCACTGTATAATATGTGTAACTCAACATCTTACAGTAACTAGGAAAAGTAATCTTAAATGCCCGTTCCTCAAGCCATAAAACTAGTGCTTGGTCACTGTAATGTCTAAGTTTTAATTCCCGACGTAAAATACGCCTGATAAATCACCCGGAGACTTAAACAAGAACCGGACAAACGAACGTAGCAGCCTGAGGAACCCCTACCTCCCACGACGGCCGCTAGCTGCTCTCACCCGACAACGGAACGGGTGAGGGCATTCTTTACTAATTCAAACACATATCCCTGACCTAGTAGTGTAACGAGGCATAGTTACTTGTAATTATTTATCAGTCGTTGCCATCTAAGTAAATGATTAATATTTAAAGTTATTTTAAATACGGTTCACTTAAGATGAAATAGAATACTGTATATAGTTTTTATCTGAGTCGTAACTTGTGTATCACTGAAGCTCAGATGATACGCACTAATATAATGTATTACTCGAGCCAAGATGTATCACTTACTGCAGTTGAACCCACACACACACACACAACGTCTCATCCCGTCTCATCTCAGTGGTCGTAAACCGGCTTAAAAAAAATACTGATGGTTTTGCCACTTCTGTCGCCAAGGCTCTGTGTTCTTAACTCCTGGCGAACATTTTGTTGTCAAACATTAAATACATTCGTTTTTATGTTTACTCGAATAAATTTCTACAAAAAACACTAAACATTTCAATCTAGTTTAAAGTATTTCATTGTTATATTTATTTTTCGTAAGTTAAAAAGAGAAAGAATATTTTAGTGTTGCTTTCAAACTTGTGTATAAGGAATATATTATCGTTCACTTTGATTTCAGAAAGTTACATTAGCATTTATCACCAGAACTAGGATATTGTTTCCATTTGTTTGTCTTCCTATTTATTTTAATTTGTTATGTAATTTACTATTTTTAATGTTTGTAATAATTTCTAGTTAAGCCAAGTCATCCACGTCTAAACAGCTTATACAATATACAGCCGCGTCTATAACAACTTCTATATTACAGGTGTATACTGTGCTTTGCTAACAATAAACCTTTGCTACAGTATATCTCTGTCTTGTACGTTTTTATTTATTTATATTTTTTTACGTCAAGTTCAGATATTGTTTTTTTTTGTTTTAATGAATAAAGAGAAAAAATAAAAATATGTTTTGGTTAGGTTAGGGACTTGGTGTGCGTACGCTTGTCGAATTTATCTAACATTTGTTTACCGTGAAATCCTCCCGTAAATTGAGAGAAATAACTATAGACTGTAAATATAATGTTATTTTAGGTTTTTCCTGCTGTAGGACCAAGTCAGCGTCAACACTCTCCTTAGCGGCTGGTGAGTTATGATCCAAAGTATTACTTTAGCATGAATAAGTGAACGCGGAGTGGCTAAACTAAAGAACAATTTTAGTGTAATTCTAGATTTGCTGAAGAATTCGAGGTCACTGAAGTGAAACCAAATATATTACAAAAAAAGTGTCTCCTCAGTCACAAGGAAAAGGAAAATTGTATCTGAAAATACAGCATCAAAGGAACGAAGATCCTGAAAGGGAAACAAGAGACGGGAGAGATGGAAACTGTCCAGGACGAGTGACTGTTGAGGCGGGAAAAGTATGAAAACATTACGAGGGAGGTATCAGGTCGTGGTGACGAGAAGAGGAAATAGTCAATATTAGTCGTAGGTGATGCAAAACAATACACACTTTGAGGGTGTGATGTAGATGACAGTGTACAGCAGAAAAGTTGGATAGCCGTTAACAGTTGGGCGGGCTCAAGGTGCCCCCGGCGCAAACCAACGACCTTGGAAAAGAAGACAGAGTGCTGTATCCACTTATCCATATATATATACACACGTGTTATTAGAAAGAATGCGTGTGTAAGAGACGCACAAAGAGACGAGAAATAAGATAGTTGTATACAGGTTAAAGAAAGAGGGAGAAAAATGTTCAGAATTGTTGAAGGCAAACACTAAACGACCAATCAATTGACAACATCAAGGCCAAGTGGCAGACAATGTGGGAAGAGAAGCTTGAGTGCATCGCTGTGAACGTTGATGCTGGTGAATGGTCCAAGATGTAACAGAATAAGAGCATTGTGGCGGCTACAATGATGAAACATGATAACATGGCCCACCACAATGGCCAGGATAGGATAATATGTCACCTCTATAAACACGGGTCACATGCTTGGGCACTTTAAGTAAATACCTGAAGGAGGCTTTCGAAATGTGGCACTTAGAGGAGAGTGCCAAAGGTGAGTTACGCTGCAGAGAGTTGCTAGCATTGTCTAGTGCAACAAAAGAAATATTGGAATTTTAAAGAACAAGGAAAAATGAAAGACAAAATTCAGAAAAATGTGATGATGACAGAGATACTAATGGTCAAGGTTGTAAGGAGTTACAGTCGAAGATGGAGAATGGGATGAATGAATGGAATTAAGAGTTGCATCGTCGTAAAAAAAAGACAAAATCTGTGAAGGAAATCTGAAAAAGTTTGGAGTTGAATGTCATGGTCGCCTGAAGATGACATTTTAATTTATAATTACACGAGGATATGACACTTTTATGATAGTGATACCTAACTAAAATTTGGTATGAGTTTATATAATTTGGGGAAAAAAATCAGAGAAAAAAAAACAAAAAGAAGACAAGGTAGAACTTCCACCACATCAGTCTGGCATTACCACCACGGCAGATGGATCAAAATAATGTATATATTAGCGAGCCAATATACCCTCACCTTCTGTTCAAGTGAAGGAGTATTGGATGGTTTATTATTCTCATGCATCACTGAGCTTTATCCCATCAACAACACTCACGTATACCCACAGCTTTAACAATTGACTGAACACGTATGTAAATCTGGGTATTCTTCACATCTTCAGGGCTGAGTATATTCGCCCCTCAAGATATGAATTACACGAAAGCGCTTGGGAATTTGGTGTTTTCTTTTATGTGGATCAGGGTGTAATATAATCTTGTTTCTTTGTAAAGTTAACGAGAGGATCACAACCCAACGAAAGACCGAATCTCAGTTTACGAGAAAGATGGAGGTTAGCGAGACATAAAATAGTTGTTGACAGATATAAACGAATAACCAACCTGATTCGACTTTAGAGGAGTCAGAAAAGCCAAACTTGGTAAGAATTTAGATACCAACTTTCTTAATAAAATTGTTCTCTGTCTGACCTTTTGGAAAGAAAGAGTTCATCCGGTTAAAGCCAATTACGTTTCTAAATTCTCTGGGGTTGAATTTAAGCCGCTTTATACCGCCACGATAGACTTGTGTTTTTGTCATTTACCGTTTAAACAATTCCTATTTTTATTATTGAGTGAAAACATAGATTAAATCATATTGCTAACGTGTATATACCCTGCGGAGGAGACGCTACAATGACAAGTGTTAATGTGTCCGATTCACACTGCTGGACTGTTATATTCATTTCATTCCATATAAACTTCAGTTTTATATATATAGCAAAAACAAAACATAATTCATATTTAGATTAAAAGTATATTCAGAAATAGAGAAAAAGACTAAAATAAAAGAACATTCACATTATTTTTTCTAATTTATGTTGTATCTGTTGGTGTTTAGATCCACACAGCGACAAGCATATACCAGAGGTGCTTATACCATGACTTGTCTACAGGTTGATGCAGCCTTGAGCGTTTGTAGGGGAAATGATATTAAATTGTGGGTATTGGGAATCACTTCCTTACAGTGGATGAAGGAATTATGTAGGAAATTATATTGATTTGTCGTGAAGTTGAAGCAGGTGAAGGAAATTGTCTCTGTGTGGGTACTGAATAGCGTAGTAGCATAGTATGCTCAATGGGCAATGTAGACACAGCACTGCTCGACCACCACCACTTTCTTAATTAATAAAGTTAGAAATCCATTTATAGCTTCATGCATTAGGAGTGCTTAGGTTAGGTTACGTTAGGTTAAGTGAGTTAATAACGATGGGAATGAATGCAAAAATAATTTATACAAAAGGATTGAAAGGAGTATTATATAAAGATGCTTACCTGGAGTCTGACAAACACAGAGCCAAGGAGATAACTGTGTCTTTACTGGTAATGTATCTACTGGAGTGATATAGTAAACTAAAGACGGAGCGGTGTGGTCAGTGAAGCTATGATGGTACTTAGCTGTGGAGTTGTGATTTGTTGACGCTAGTTTTCTTTCTAACAGAGATAGGAAATAGTCTTCGTGTGTCCAGCTTTCCCCCCGTTAGTCAGGTCTTACCTCTTAGGGCTCGTCATTGGTGGCATTCATCACCGAGGGTTGTGTATTGGCCAGTGAGGGACCCTCTTTACCCCCTCCTCGCGTGAGCGGGAGCCGTGGAGCAGCGAGTGTACCGGAGACTAAGCCAATGATAAGACTGCATTACCAAGCGCCAGCAGTGAGGGAGAAGCGTCAACCAATCAGAGGTAAAGAATTTTCACTCCACGTGGAGAGTAGTGTGGATGTGTTGCCGGAGTATGATAAGTATAGATGTATATAACTTGACGGTTTATTACGAGGTGCCATACTAACGGACTATTGAGAGTCATGTCTTAAATGAGAGTTCCCGGACTACGAAATTACCGGAGTATCGATTTGCCGGACCAGAAAAGAGACAAGTGTCATAACGTAACTAGTTCAACAATATCCATATAAATTGTGAAGAGACATACTGTCCTCTCTGAACCTGTACAGTGTGTGATACAGGGAGGTGATGCCGCGTGCTGACTCGTAAATCTTCACTGTAGAGAGCAAGGAGCAGAAAACACAGATAATTGCTGAAGTTCATACATCATAACTTTGATTTATTGTCAGCTTTGAGGCGAGGAGGAGGCACTGTGAAGCTGCCAGGTTGAGTTATACCCCACGGGCTTCTCCTCTTACGTTTCATAGTACGAATAAAGATATGATTATTATATTTAGGACACGCTGGCCATCTAATTTTTCCCAGGACAAGATGAACGTAGAATGGGCAATTTCTCCTAGGATAGAATAAACAAGGGAGAGCACCGTGGTAGATTCAGCATCAGTTTTGTCATTTTTTTCCTGCACACACACACACACACACACACACACACACACACACACACACACTTTTGGTAAAGATCTGTTAAGTTCCATCAGGACCTCTGATTAAATATTTGCCGGCCATCAGATTACTTTCTACAGGGAGCCCCAGATTGCTTGCTGTAAGAACCTAAACTAAAGACGTTAGATCGTTTTAAAGAAGACTCGAGGCAATGCCAAACCGAGCAGAGGCTAAAAGAGGAGGTGGGAGTGAAGGGGAAGAGGAGTAATGAGAAACAACAACAACAACAACAAGGTAACTTCGAAATACTCTTAGGAGGGACCTTAAACTACCTTGGAAGGACCTCAGGTACTAATATATGAAAGGTCATCACGTCAGTTTGGAAGGTTCATCAAGCTCAGATAGGTAACCTCGGTACGCCCTTCAGATCACCTAGGTAGTCTCCCTCTCCGATCACTCTCTTGCACAGATCACAGTACCTGGAATATTCTCAAATTATTATCCATAAGATTCTTAGATTAATCATGATAATTCCCTACAACAGTCCTCTTGGAGCGCCCCAGATCTGCCAGGATGATGATTCTGATCTCTCCCTTAAAGGAGCCTCAAAGCATCCTTGGGAGGTCTTCCAATCACCCTATGGAAGGACCTTAGATTAGTTAGGAGGGGTCTTAGGTCACAGTCAGGAGGGGGTCTTAGGTCACAGTCAGGAGGGGGTCTTAGGTCACAGTCAGGAGGGGTCTCAGGTCACAGTTAGGAGGGGTCTCAGGTCACAGTTAGGAGGGGTCTTAGGTCACAATCAGGAGTCTTAGGTCACAGTCAGGAGGGTCTTAGGTCACAGTTAGGGGGTCTCCACAGTTAGGAGGGGTCTCAGGTCACAGTTAGGAGGGGTCTTAGGTCACAGTTAGGAGGGGGTCTCAGGTCACAGTTAGGAGGGGATCTCAGGTCAGAGTCAGGAAGGGTCTCAGGTCAGAGTCAGGAGGGGTCTTAGGTCACAGTCATGAATGGTCTCAGGTCACAGTCAGGAGGGGATCTCAGGTCAGAGTCAGGAAGGGGTCTCTGGTCACAGTCTGGTAAGGTCTCAGGTCAGAGTTAGGGCCGGCTTAAGATAAGTCAGGCTGTTTAAAATTATTCTCCATGAGAAATTCAAATAAGGGTTCAAGAGGACCTTTAGATCACAGCCATTATCTTCCTTCCGTGAGCTTTAGTTCCCATCTCGGAAAGGCTTCCTATAACTCTTTAAGACTAGATCAACCTTAGATAAAGTCCCTGTAGACCTTTACAGAATGTGTTGTAGGCCAAGTGGATATAATAATCACAACTCGTCCTAAGTGTCGCTTGGTTCGCACCCTGGATACCCCGAGTCCATTCATCTGTACCTAACCTCTCACAGTTATGGAAATGAAATCGTTTGAATGAAGTGTCGGTCATACTGCCTGTGTGTGTTTACCAGGGGTTAGTGTAATGTGTCCCTACTGTCCCCAAGATGGCCTTCAGAGCTATAGGACTCACGGTTACTTTTGTTTCCCACTCCTACGTGCACACCGGAAGAGCCTAAGACCACTCTACGGAAGGGTTTCGGTCCACTCTCGGGAATAACATCATAATACGCTCCGGAAGTGACATGTTTTGCTTCACGGTGAGATGTGGCTTCCTCTCCATGGCCAAGGGTTACTGTCGGGGCCCCCCAAACCTCTACCGACGATCACCTGTGAAAATGGTGGTCATGAAGCAAGATTACATGATAGCTTCTGACAGCGGGCGTCATTTTCTCCAATCATACTTATCTCGGGCACTTCCCTAAAGTAACTTAAGGATAGAGCCTTTCCTGTGTACTTACTTAGGGAGGACATGGTCGGAGTCTTAACTGAGAAACCAAGTTGCAGTAGGATAGAGGCTATTCAGTGAGTCTTTTATGTGTGTATTTTCTCATAGGGAGGCTATGGTAGAGCCTTATTTGTAAACTAACTTGGAAAAGCTTTGGTTGTAATCTTTATTTGTGTCCTCATCTGGGGGAGGAGGGGGGTGGGGGGGGTAGGGGACAATGGCTTGGGTCTCCTGTACACACTCATCCTGTAGAGAGTCTTTCAGGTAACTTCATAGTTATCAGTGTTATCAATACCACTATACCTTAAGTTACCTCTTGCGTCTGAACTCGGTATAAGACTGTATAATACAACTAAACACTACCATCACGTATACTGCTCATCATAACCATGAACTCTGAATCAGTGTCGTGCGGGGAAGAACCAAACTGTTTATATACTACTTTATAGAACCATTTATTATGCTCAATGGATGAACCAGTCTTGTAGTACACGCCACTGTTGAGGAAGGGTTAAAGTATGGTGCTATTATAATGTTTGGCTGACGTTTATGTTTGGGGATGTCTGGCATGCAGTGATACCGCCACCTAAAAAAGCCAGGGAAAATAGACTGTAGACCGGACAGTTAGCCAGCCGGACTAAGTATCCATACACCTAACATCAGTGTCCCTCAGTTCACTGTTGGTTTGAGAGAGGTATAAGACGTGAGGGAATTTGTGTACTATAACGCTAACAAAAATAGTTGAATCTCTTCTTGTTTCAGAGATTGTAATTTTTCAGGTGAATTTTGGTTTTCTGGATAATGCAAAACACACAAAAAGTGATTGAATACAGAAGATGTTTTGGTTAGCTATAATGAACTCATATATACAGTATACTCCATCTATTCGTTTACCATTTGGTATTGGAACGTCTCCTAGGTTAATATCTGCTAGGTCACAGGTCACATCTGTTAGGTTACAGGTCACATCTGCTGAGTTAACACTGAGAATAACATCTATTAACATCAACTCTTCCTGAACTTAGCTATATTAACCTGCTATATTAACCTATTTTAACCAGGCTACATGAAACATATTAGACGTGTAGCACCAAACATGTACGCAAAAAACTATCTATACAAAGTTGTGTCGAAAAAATATGATACAACAGACGAAGGATTTTGACAACCCTACCGAGACAACAGGAGTCACAGTGTTCATTCTGGAATTCATCGATCACCCTGAGTACAGATACTTTTTAGGAGTAACTATTCAATATGGCATCATGGGTATGTATAAATGAAACCAACTTTTATATTTTCACATTTTTTGTTCGAAAGTTATAATAGTTTTCAGTCGTATGTATATTTTTTGTAGCTAATTCCTATTATGTATTCAGGGGATTAATTTGAACATTTCCACACAGGTTACAGACAGTATGGTCATTAGCCAACAGTCTCTGTCTGTTTGTCTGAATTGCTGGGGATGGCTGCCTCTTACTGTATTAATGTTGTTGTTGTTGTTGTTGTTATTATTATTTTTATTATTATTATTATTATTATTTTATTATTATTATTATTATTATTATTATTATTATTATTATTATTATTGCTGCATAAAATGGGATATAAAAGTTCTACAATTGTACAGAGATCACACACACACACACACACACACACACACACACACACACACACACACACACACACACACACACACACACAAGGGGTAAACTATAATACATCATACATTTCATGATAGATTTACTGTGTATAAATAACATAAGAGTAAAACAAAATAACGCAAAAGGAAAAACATCAGATGTGGATATTCTGAAGTAGTTAGAGGTCAAAAGGTAAACTACTCACCGGTGCTTGTAGCGGGTGTCAGGTCAACAATGAGAGTGCAAGGAATGAGTGACCTTTGGTGTGAGTGTCAAGTGGTGGAGGAACGATGAGTGCAACGAGGTGAAATGAGACTAAATTAGATGAGGTTAGGCTAGGTCAAGTCAGGTCAGGCTAGGGTTAGATTAGGTTAGGTTAGATTAGTGAGACTTATTAAAATTGGTGTTAAAATTATAACAAATTCTGACGCCCATAAAAAGGAATATATTCTACCCTGTTGTTTGATGTACACATGAGGGGTGATGAGCTGTCCTGATGCGTGGTACAGAGGCTGGTGATGTATACTGGTGAGAAATACTTTTACAGTGTATAGTCCAACTTGCTGAATGGTGTATGTATGTATGAACCATTATACTCTTTATTACACAGCTGGGGATAACACCATACTGTAAAACACAACAATGTATGGGCTACCGAGCTGCTCACTAGTAAATGGGGTGAAGGTGAAGAGGTTT
This sequence comes from Homarus americanus, assembly GCF_018991925.1. Classification (NCBI taxonomy): domain Eukaryota; kingdom Metazoa; phylum Arthropoda; class Malacostraca; order Decapoda; family Nephropidae; genus Homarus; species Homarus americanus. The sequence continues at coordinate 615,090 of NW_024755520.1, forward strand.
AAGACAATGTTAAACACTTTACCGCGAAACATCATGATATGGTAAAAGGTTAAATAATAACTATGTAAATACTTCATAATACTACCTATTGGATTTTTTCTATAGATATCATCGTATTAAAGGTGTTATTTTTTTTTTTCGGTTGACACTGGTGATGCGGAATATCATGACACCACCAACATCAGCTACAGATAACAGACGGTACATAACTTTGAGACACGAGTGGTTAAAAATCTGTAATTCCAGCACACACAACTTTGCACAGCAGCTGTCAAGGTCTCGTTTAATTTATCGCATATTTTACCCATGATTACATCCGGTTGTTAGATCATCATCATCATCATCATCATCATCATCATCATCATCATCATCATCATCATAGCCTCGCAAGTGAACTAATGGTATTATAAATGATCACCACAGAATATTCCCTGGAAAGAAAGATATTACACACACACACACACACACACACACACACACACACACACACACACACACACACACACACTCATACACACTCTCCTGCTCTACACCTTAACCAACACTATAGGTGGATATCTTTTCACGTGTATGAATAATGAGTTAAACCAAAAACCTGTTTAGCTTTGTCTGTTAGTTTAATTAATATCTTTTCATACTGTACGCCTTGTCTCACCTGCGTCTCACCTGCGTCTCACCTGTCCCGTTGTATATCTTTTTGTTTTTATTGTGAAGAAGGAAGATGCTGTGATGTAGTAGTGTGTGTGTGTGTGTGTGTGTGTGTGTGTGTGTGTGTGTATAAGATAATGCAAATGTGCTTGATAGATAAATGAACTTACTGAGTAGGTTTGGATTATTGCTATAGATGATTAAATTAATTTCTTTTCTTAGCCATCTTTCACCGACAGCTCTGACACTCTCCTCTGACACTCTCCTCTTCCATAATTGTTCTAAGATATTGTATTGAGTTAATCTTACTATAGCGGATTCTTGTCGAGGAAGATTGTCAATTGCCAAACTGTGGATATTTGTGTGTGTGTGTGTGTAGGGGGGGGGGGAAGACGGGGTAGTGTTGGTCCCATTGTGTTATATTGACGTTCTCTACTGGGAGAATCTTTTGTTGTTTTTTTAATCATAGGGTATTGTTATTGTCTCTTTTTATTACCTGGCTAAGGTTTGTAACTTACTGGTTGATTGATGTTACGTTTTGATCTGTGTGTGATTCGGTTTTATTTTTTTGTGTGTGTTTAAACTCTTCCCTCGCCTCTTCCCTTAGTCCTCCTTCTCCCCTTCTCTAGTCCTCACTCGCCCCTTTCCCTTCGCCCTCCCTCGCCTCTCCTCTTTCCCTGCAATTTATTTCCTTTATCAATCCTCCCCTTCACTCTCTCTCGTAGCATCTGTCCCCTACAAATTGTCTAACCTTTTCCACATCACCCTTCCCCTTCCCATCACCCACCCCATCCCCATCACCCGCCCCTCCCATCACCTTTCCCCATCCCCATCACACCACCCCTTCACCATCACTTGTCCCCCACCCATTGCCCTACTCGTTACCAACCACAACAACATGAAAATTTGACGATGATAATAGCCACTTGGCGCCGGAAGTTGAGGTGCTGGTGGATGGTAACTCGTGGCAACACTGGGGGCCCCCATGTTCACCTGCATCCTCCCTTATCCATGTACATCTGTCTTAGCTCTCTTATCAGCATCTGTACACAATACTACACCTGTCCGTTCTCCACACACCTATCCGTCCATTACACACACCTGTCCGTTCTCCACACACCTGTCCGTCCATTACACATCTCTCCGTCCACTACACACACCTGTCCGTTCTCTACACACCTGTCCGTCCACTACACACACCTGTCCGTTCTCCATGTCCGTCCATTACATCTCTCCGTCCACTACACACCTGTCCGTTCTCTACACACCTGGCCGTCCACTACACACCTGTCCGTCCACTTCACCCTCCTGTCCGTCACACACACCTGTCCGTCCATTACATCTCTCCGTCCACTACACATCTGTCTGTCCACACCTGTCCGTTCTCTACACCTGGCCGTCAACCGTCCGTCCACTACACATCTGTCCGTCCACACACACACCTGTCCGTCTCTACACACCTCCGTCCACCACACACCTGTCCGTCCACCACATCTGTCCATCCACTACACACACCTGTCCGTCCACTCCACACACCTGTCCGTCCACTACACACACACACTGTCCGTTCTCTACACACCTGGCCGTCCACTACACACACCTGTCCGTCCACACACATCTGTCCGTCCACTACACACACACACACACCTGGCTGTCCACACATCTGTCCGTCCACTACACATCTGTCCGTCCACTACACACACTGTCCGTTCTCCACACACCTGTCCGTCCATTACACATCTCTCCGTCCACTACACACACCTGTCCGTTCTCTACACACTGTCACTACTGTCCGTCCACTACACACCTGGCCGTCCACTACACACACACACACCTGGCTGTCACACACACATCTGTCCGTCCACTACACACACCTGGCCGTCCACTACACACACACACACACACACCACACTGGCCGTCCACTACACACACACACACACACACTCCACACACACACACACACACCTGGCTGTCCACACACACACACACACACACACACATACACACACCTTTCCGTCCACTACACACACACACACACACCTGGCCGTCCACTACACACACACACACACCTGGCCGTCCACTACACACACACACACACACCTGGCCGTCCACTACACATCTGTCCGTCCACTACACATACCTGTCCGTCCACACACACACCTGGCCGTCCACTACACACACACACACAAACCTGTCCGTCCACTACACCTGAGAGAGAGACAACGCATTAGAGAGAGAGAGAGAGAGAGACAGGAGGGGAGAGTCATGAGATAGAGAGAGAGAGAGAGAGAGAGAGTAGATTAAAGAGAAGGTTGCGAGGATGATAAAGAAGAGATGAGAGAGAGAAAGAGAGAGCTTAAGGAGGAAGATTAAAGAGATAATGGCTACTAAGATAAAGAGAAGTGAGAGAGGGAGAGAATGAGGAGGTGGGACAGAAAGGATGATAAATAGTGAAGAGAGAGAGAGAGAGAGAGACTTACATAAAAGTGTGACATATAAGTAACTGCAGGAGGAAGTTGTCAGAGCAGCACCAGGCAAACGGTACTGTCTGATCAATACTGTTGTCTGCTTATACGCCCACACCGTTACTCCCACGCCCACAATACTGACCTCCTCACCACGCCCACACCGTTACTCCCACGCCCACAATATTGACCTCTTCACCACGCCCACACCGTTACTCCCACGCTCACAATATTGACCTCTTCACCACGCCCACACCGTTACTCCCACGCCCACAATATGACCTCCTCACCACGCCCACACCGTTACTCCCACGCCCGCAATATTGACCTCTTCACCACGCCCACACCGTTACTCCCACGCCACAATATTGACCTCTTCACCACGCCCACACCGTTACTCCCACGCCCACAATATTGACCTCCTCACCACGCCCACACCGCTACCTCTCCACCTCATGACCACATACAACTACCCCAGCAAGCAACACTACGCCTACATTGTTGCCACACTTTCACACCACACCCAGATAACTGCCCCAGCGTCACACCCTTGCTGCTTCCACGCTCACATCGCTTACCTTACGACCACACCACGGCCTTCATGACCACATCACTTCCCACACGACCACACCGTTATCCGACATCCACATCTGCTAATGATTGAACTATTTGACGATGAACTTTACAACTGGATAAAAAGATGTTACACACACACACACACACACACACACACGGCAGCTGTTGACCAAGAGGATCCCAGGAACGAGAAGAGCTTTGGCAAATATGCATTAAGGTGAAGCTCGGGATTACTAGTTCGTGCTACCACCCTCCAGAGGGCAGTGACAGAACCGATTGGCAGTGTCACAGGGTCGGTTGGTAGTGACAGAGAATCGGGTGGCAGTGACAGAGGATCGGGTGGCAGTGACAGAGAGGTAGTGGCTTGGCCTTAAGGAAGTGGTGTGGGCGTGAGGACAATGGTGTGAGATAGACGGAGGATAAGTAGTGTGGGCGTGGGTGAAAGGGAGTACTGTGGGTAGTGGTGTGGCCCTGATGGGTGTGGCAGTAGTGGTGTGGCCCTGATGGGTGTGGCAGTAGTGGTGTGGCCGTGATGGGTGTGGTAGTAGTGGTGTGGCCGCGATGGTGTGGCAGTAGTGGTGTGTGTGAGTGTGTGTGGCCGTGATAGGTGTGGTAGTAGTGTTGTGGCCGTGATGGGTGTGGCAGTAGTGGTGTGGCCGTGATGGTGTGGCAGTAGTGGTGTGGCTGTGATAGTGTGGCAGTAGTGGTGTGGCCGTGATAGGTGTGTTAGTAGTGTTGTGGCCGTGTAATTAGCAGCGAGGACGTGGGAGTGAGGGTGGGGTGGAGGGGATGGCAGGGATGTGTGTGTGGGGTGGGCGTAGGGGAGAGGGAGAGTGGGGTGGGCGTAGGGAGAGTGGGGTGGGCGTAGGGAGAGTGGGGTGGGCGTAGGGAGAGTAGGGTGGGCGTAGGGAGAGTGGGGCGGGCGTCGTGATTCATAATGCCATGATAAAGAGGACCATCCAAACATCTTCAGGACAGTACTCGCTATGACCTGTTGGCATCTTCCCGGAGGTGCTTATGGATGCGTCTGATCCAAATGATAGTCAGCCCCGGGAGGCATAGAACAGGCTAACATGCAGTTTATTTAGTCCTTCATAGGCGTACAAAACACTAATGATTATATCCCCACTTTTGTAATATTCAACTTGTTTTGTTCCAACTTTTTTCTCGTTAAAAATAAATGTCTATATTTTGTTTCGTTTGTAAAATTACTAAGTTCATGAATTGGGTTTTCGTTAGATTAGGTTAGGTTATGGCTACTGGGCAAAATGACTTCCAGTTCATGACCTCAGCAAATTCACATACGGGGCTTAACATCTAAATGCCATTGGTAAAACTTTCGAGGTTAGTGCTGCTGCAGCCTGTGTACTAGCGAGTGTGACTCATTCACATCGTGTCAGGGAGCAGCGTCAGTTTCCGGGATGACCTGACAAAACCGAACGTCGTGCTGACCTATTGACCGCTGAGTACATAGCCAGCGGTCAAATAATTTCCTCGATCCCCTACACTTCACTGTAGCATTGTGTATTGTATTGTATTGTAGCAGAAAAAATGTACCTCCTCCATAAATGTTCAAAGATTGACACAACTCTGGGTGCATTAGGGTGTCCTCTGCGACATCCTTAAAAATGACTTAGAGAGTCTCAAGGTCAAAACCACTGCCCTTAGATTAACACTGAAGCCTGGAGTCTACACTTACACCAAAGTAAACTTGTTCAAGAGAAAGTATCTCACTTAACTGGGAGAGAAAGGAAGCGGTCATGGTTGGAGAGTCGAGGTGTGACTGTGCTTACGTGTACGATATCTGATCAAAACAAAGACTGTCATTTCTGCACCTTCTTCAGTGTATGACTGTATACGTCAGTGCGTGCATAAGGGAGTGAATGGTTGCTGTGTGGACATGGTGCAATAATGTGGGAATAAAGTAGTGATGTGAGCAGGGTGTTGTGGTGCGGGTGTGTGTGTGTGTGGGGGGGGGGGCATATGTATTGGCGTGCAACATCGGGTGTGTAACAGTGATGCGGGTAGTGGCGTGGGTGTTGGGATGCCGAGAAACGAAAATAAGATTTATTTCATGAGTTTGCTTAAAAAAAAAAAACACGTAGTTGTGTCCAGGTATAAAACAGTTACTATTATATAACAAAAGATTCAGTGGCTAGATCCAATTGACTCGCTTGATCAATTGTAAAACAGAAAAGCCCGAAACATTCCAAACTCCTACAATACCACATATCTTTTTCGCTATATCACCTGAACGAAAAACAAAACTAAGAAAAAAGTCGCAAGGAATCTCAAGGAAGACTTTGTCCATAATGGTAAACATATTCTAGTTTAAACTGTTTATAAAAAATAGTCTCATATTTGCTGGAAGCCTAAGTTGTTTTTCCCTCCAGATTTTGTCGCTTCATCACACGGTCTACTGCGGCACCTAATAGTAGCGGGTTTATTATGTTAATTCTATTATTATTAGTAGTAGTATTAGTAGTAGTAGTAGTAGTAGTAGTATCAGTGCTCGAGGATTCTGGACGCGGGGACAGCGAGCTTTCTTCGACATCAGGATTTTTGATCCCATGGTCGTTTGTCACCGTAACCTAGCTCTCGATGCTGCGCATATGAGGAACGAGAACGACAAGAGAAGGGCATATGGGGAGAGAATTCAAAACGTTGATCAAGGCAGCTTCACTCCTCTAGTGTTCACAACCTCTGGTGGGATGGGCCCAAGTGCAAGATGTTTCTACGCCAGACTCGCGGAGCTGATCTCCGAACAGAAGCAGCAGCCCACAAGTTATGTTACAGCCTGGATGAGATGTCGACTGTCCTTCTCTCTCCTTCGGTCGGCTTTGCTCTGCCTCAGGGGAACGAGCTTCTGCCCCTACTCCGACAACTGCTGCAGATATTGACTATGAGGCTACAGTCACTGAATGCCGCATATATCTGCGGCTCAACCCTAATTAACACAGATAGGATAGCTTCTTATGTATTAGGATATTTAATATTAAAAGGTAAAATAAATGGCGGCGAAGGTGTGGCTATTAGGGGAGGCTGGAGGCCACGTTAAAAAAAAAAAAAAAAAAGTAATGAAGTATTAGGATATTTAATATTAAGGTAAATAAATGGTGGCGAAGGTGTGGCTATTGGGGGCTGAGCCACGTTTAAAAAAAAAAAAAAAAAAAAAAAAAAAGTAGTAGTAGTAGTAGTAGTAGTAGTAGTAGTATCAAAATGTTTACGGTGCATGGTCAATAAGAATCAGATCATAGGAGGAAGAAATAATTCCCTGATAACGTGTTTCATCTCTCAACCACCTATCAAGCTCAGTAAACAAACCACATTCTGATCATCACTTAAAGCAATATTACCTAAAGAGTTATACACCTTGAGATATATCACACTATAATCAACACTTCACTTGTCATACAGAACTTATCTCTTGCCAGTGTCAGTATTTAATGGCTCAGGTTTTGCCTACACACATAGATGATACCTACTGACACACACACACACACACACACACACACTCGTTGGTAGATTCATGGGTCAAAGGTCAGCTGTGTTGAGTAGACATGAGCTGACGTTTACTCAGTCTGAGGTCAAGCTGTACCTTATGCTTCTTATACTGCATACGGTTTGGTCCTTACACTCTGTCGTTCAGCTGGCGTCATATCTTTGGCGTCGGTCTGGTGATATATACCGGCGTCGTCTCAGCTGGAGTGGTTATATCTTGTCTATGGTAGTGGCGTCGGTGGGCGTCGTTTATGGTACAGTGGCGTCGATGGGCGTCGTTTATGGTACACTGGCGTCGATGGGCGCCGTTTATGGTACAGTGGCGTCGATGGGCGTCGTTTATGGTACAGTGGCGTCGATGGGCGTCGTTCATATTTAGCTAGAAAGAAAATAATGCTAGGACGAAAGAGAATGGTCACTACTAGGAAGAAGGGGTTTGGTCACTACTAGGAAGAAGGGGTTTGGTCACTACTAGGAAGAAGGGGTTTGGTCACTACTAGGAAGAAGGGGTTTGGTCACTACTAGGAAGAAGGGGTTTGGCCACTACTAGGAAGAAGGGGTTTGGCCACTACTAGGAAGAAGGGGTTCGGTCACTACTAGGAAGAAGGGGTTCGGTCACTACTAGGAAGAAGGGGTTTGGTCACTACTAGGAAATAAAGAGATTGGTCACGTGATCCTCAGACCAACGTCACTCACATGTTACTTAGCCAGAGCCTTTTATACGCCTCTCTCCTCCATAGAATTGAAACGTCTTCGCTATTCTTCGCCAGATTATTCACAATTAGCTGCACCCATGGAGCATTTTACCCCCATTAAAAATATATTTATCTTCAATAAGCTTTAAAAAGTTAGCTTAAGAATAGTTTTGGGAGGATTATATGGTTGTACAGTTTCACTTTATTAAATATTTACTCTAATTGGTAGTTTTTGTTATTGTTAAGGCGTCATAATTATGTAAACAAACGCTTAGACAGAGAGAGAGAGAGAGAGAGAGAGAGAGAGAGAGATTATCTTACTGTCTCTGTCTCTCCTCACTGTACCCCATACTACCCCTAGCGGCGTCTGTCTATCGACCTAAATATTTTTAATACAACAGAGCTGGTTGAGCCCGGATACTTTTAACTGTCCTACTTTTCTTCAAATCTCCCCCCCCCCCTCCCTCTCATTTACCTTATCCTACAACGAATCCTCTCCCTATCCTCCCATCCAACAATAAGCTATTATTGACCTTCATCCTTATCTACAGGCGTCAAGTCAAGTAGCAATCAGGCTCTCCCAGATTCGTGTAGTGAGTGACAACCGTGATGTCATTCATAAACTAAACATATTTTGAGTCGAACAATAATAATAATAATAATATTTGATAATAATAATAATAATAATAATAATAATAATAATAATAATAATAATAATAATAATAATAATACCCAACCAAGGTGTTTATCCCCTGAGTCACGATGATGACTAGAATACGAACACATGATCGCGATTTTTGACCCGGCGATAAATCATTTTTTAGGACAAAACTTAAAAAGAAAATTGTTACTGATATATCTCTCTAAAATATATGAGAGACAAAATGTAATGAAAAATAGTCCAAATTTCCCCGTTGATAAATTGACCCGAGGAGATCTGCTCAGCAAAGGATAAGTTTTCATCAGGATATTACAGTAGGTTATGAGGAAAATAATTGCCAGCCCCAACAGTTTAAGATTTTAAGAACATTTTACCGCCCTAGTCTTTGTGTCGATGTTTTGTACGTAATGATCACGTCGCTACCACGGAAAGACCTTGTTTACATACATTAGCGTAGCCTGAAGTGTCACACAACCAGCGTTCACAAGTCGTCCTTAAATATAACTTGAGGGAATATTATGACGTATTTTAAGTTGTTTTTGTTCTAACCAGTCGCGATAAAGTGTTCAGCTCTTTTTCGTAAACACAGATATTACTTGACATTGAATGACATAAAAATTCGTACAAACGAAATAAACATCATTGTGTTTTCTGGAGCACACTGAAAATTCCATTAACATGCAAACAACACCTCATCACACCAAATTATAGGAATAAAAAATCCCAAATGGTATGCGAACACTGACATCTAAACAATATTTCAAACCTCTGATGATATTATAGCAGTTTAAGAAATGTATAGCTACATATTGCGTGAACATTTACTAAACCAAATGTTTATACAAATTCGCCGTTTGGTGTTAAAAAGTGAAAGTGGTGTTATTTATACTTGAGGATACAGCACACTGGCCCCACACTATACTCCCGCCCACCTTCACAGTTAGGTTGACTAGGGTAAGGCGGCTTGGGAGCGAACCAGCGACCCATACAGGAGGCGAACGCTGTAACCATTCTTCCACATGCTTGTTGAGTAAAATAAATTCTGACTGGTCGCTTTACCTCTGTCGAGTTTTCCATCGTGTAATTATCTCCAGCCAATGTAATGTACTGAGGGTTGACATGTATTACACACCTCAGTAATGGTGAGATATGCTACTGTACACTGCCTTGTGATGTACCAGGAAGATAAACCTCCAAGTCTGAGACAGTGACTGATCTTATTCCCTCTACGCCCGTGTGTTGATCTTTGGGTCCGTTCTGCCTGACCCATCAGTGTTGAATAGGGACACGGGGGAGAACAGTACCTATCCTGGAACGGCCAATTGACCTCTTCTGTGCGATGGTAACTAATTTGCTGAATAGTTCTCAATCGATGCTCAATACAGTGATGCCGTGTTTCCTGATTACTGCCCGAGGCTCTTGTGGGTTGGGGACATCGGCCTAGACCAGGGGTGTCAAACTCATGGCCCGCCGGCCAAATGTGGCCCTTGGGATGGTCAGGTGTGGCCCGCGGGATGACGGTAAAATTTATCATCCCGTGAAATTATGAAAGAAATAGATATAATCATGTTTATTTAGTAAAGTGAATTTTACATACTTAAGATCAGACAAACCCAAATGAGGCATTCCTGGTAAGCCAGGTAAGGCAATGTGTGAAGCTGTAAACTTCATTCCTGCAAATATGTGATATAGCACTTGTGTTGGCCCTGAAGAGGGTAACTAAAATAAGAATTGGCCCTCGAAACGTATTGAGTTTGACACCACTGACCTAGAGAGTGTCGAGCGAGTCTTGTATCGATCGATTCACTAATGAACGTCTTCATTAAGGTAAATCCACTCTCACGGGCGGAACAAAGAGCTTCAACCATTCAGAAATACTTGGCACTGTAGACGACATATATTGATTGTCAAATAATTACATTAACGGTGGAAATTTTCTCAGTGGTGACTGACCTCACGCGTAGTGCCACTCAACTTGGCGGTTCTTTTGAAATGTTGACAATGTGTGTGTGTGTGTGTGTGTGTGTGTGTGTGTGTGTGTGTGTGTGTGTGTGTGTGTGTGTGTGTGTGTGTGTGTGTGTTCCACTAAATAAGACAAGACAGTATTTTGGTTGTGTTCAGTTGTTACTACTGTAGATACCTTAACTCAACCTACACTGGTTTACTTCAGACACGGGAACATGGCAGTTACGGCCCTACAATACTACTGTTAGACTGGGAAGCGCCGTCCGGCTCACCTGTCGCCTCTCTTCTATCCCTGCCGCCACCCTCACCTGGCTCAAGGACAACGAACCCCTCCTTCAGGGCAACACCAGGTGAGAAACCCTTCCCCAACACTACACCAGGTGAGTAACCCTTCCCCAACACTACACCAGGTGAGTAACCCTTCCCCAACACTACACCAGGTGAGTAACCCTTCCCCAACACTACACCAGGTGAGTAGCCCTTCCCCAACACTACACCAGGTGAGTAGCCCTTCCCCAACACTACACCAGGTGAGTAACCCTTCCCACACTCACCAGGTGAGTAACCCTTCCCCAACACTACACCAGGGTGAGTAACCCTTCCCCAACACTACACCAGGTGGTAACACACACCAGGTGAGTAACCCTTCCCCAACACTACACCAGGTGAGCACCAGGTGAGTAACCCTTCCCCAACACTACACCAGGTGAGTAGCCCTTCCCCAACACTACACCAGGTGAGTAACCCTTCCCCAACACTACACCAGGTGAGTAACCCTTCCCCAACACTACACCAGGCGAGTAACCCTTCCCCAACACTACACCAGGTGAGTAACCCTTCCCCAACACTACACCAGGTGACTCTTCTAATATTACCATCACGTGCTTGTCATTTAACAGAATATGTACACAAAAATTAGACTTTTTGATGTTTGTTGATCGATGCAAATATGATTTTAATTGATAACACACATACCCTTATAATTCTTGCACTTGTAAACAGTTCTTTATATATTGAAAAGTTAATATTCTTTATAAACTAAGTAACAGATACAAATTAAAACATACATTTATTAGACATCCCAATAGAGCAGTGTAAACAATAGAACTGATATTTGTATCTGTGGGAGGATGGCGCTTTACCTTAACATACGAGAATGTCGAAAATAAATGTAAAGGAGTGTTGGTGGTGCCTGCTGTAGCGTGGGTGCCTCTATACATTACGTCCTAAGTTCAGTCTCTATGTTTTGTCCGAATACTCTGGTTTCCTCTTGTACTAACACTGAACAATGAAGGGCAAACTTGTCTTGAATAATAGAGGGGTTAAACAGGCTTCCACCCCTCGTCAAAGCAGTGTATTAAAGCACACATACATACGAAATATCATCCTTTGTCAAAATTATAAAAACATAATCTGGATATTTGTGTTTTGATGAGTTTCACAAACAAGAGAAAACAAAAGCATTGTTGTTTTTAGATATTAAGAACTAAAACACGAAATTAATCTGCTTTTGCTTGAACTGTAAAAACTTATATGCGTATAAATAACGTCAAGTGAGGAGGATAAAAGAAAGAGAAAAGTAACAGAGACGTGATCGACCGCCCAAGCGGCAAGCGAGCCGATCAGTGGTGAGTTGTTGTTGTTTTTTTGTTTTTTTTTACGGGGATTAGCCCACCCGGACACAGGTCACTGACCCACATCAGGGCCTGGGGGGTAATAATAATAATAATAATAATAATAATAATAATAATAATAATAATAATAATAATAATAATAATAATAATAATAATAATAATAATAATAATACAGAATTATAAAAATGAAAAAAGATAAAAAGTGAGAAACAATATTTGTATGTTGTGTTGTCAATAGTAAGAGAAACAATTGAGACTGCAATTGTGTGTAAATGAGGCAGAAAGTCAGATCAGCAACCTGGGACTTGGTCACAATTTTCGTGATGTCATATGGCAGCAGGGTCTACCATAGACAACACATTATGCTTCCAGTATCTTCCCAGGTGGTAGTACCTCCCTGTTTGGTAGCTGCCTACTACCTATAACAGTAAAGGAAAGAAAGTTGCCTTGACGCGATATAATTTCAAATATTGTTATATTTAAAGTAAAATAAATATTTATATAACAGTGTTTCTTGATGCACATCTTAGTATTTATGTAAACAACAAGATTATAATTTACTATCTTCATAAGAGACTAACGTGATACTCCAACAGACTTACACAAGTATGGGGTCTCCTGTCATGAGAGAATTATGAAAGAAAACTGATATGCTTACATGGATAACTCTTATATTATTGCGCTTCCAGTTGGTAATAACATCTTTTTGTAAAATATATGTACATTTGTTGGGTTTTTCGGTAATGGTGGGGGAACAGGAAGAAGGGTGTAACCCAGTCGCCTCGTAAATAATAAATCAGTTGTATAAATAGGCAAACCTCTTTCCATGATAGTACTTTTGTGTTATTCTCACTGAACAGCCGCAAGATCAAAGAAAAGAATTGGGATGTTTATTTGCTGTATTTCAGATATTTATGCATGTATCATATGGGATGTTGTATTGATTACACCGCCCATCAGTTGCAGCTATTTACCTATCCACCTTGCCCACATGTCAGCTGCCAGATGGCCGGGCAGTCCGCCATTCTGTGTCGGCAGGTACTGGGCCCAGCACACACTAGATAATTTACCTTATTTACCTAATGGCCACCCAACTAGACCCACACTCATACACTACCCACACCGCTCTGGAGTTAAGTAAGGACAAGACGTGTTTTCCCCCGACAGGTACTACCAGCCGACACCTGGAGTGCTTCAGATCACCAACATAACCTTAATGGACGCTGGGGTATACAGGTATGAACTCATAAACTTGTGCTTTTTGGTAAGAACTCACCCTCAACTCACCTGTTATATGATCACATTATTTTGTTTTTGTTTTCGCAAGTTCAATAAAAATAATTGTTTAGATCAACGTCGAATCGTCTCGCTGCCAAGTCATCAAATTATTGTACTGTATTGTTTTCTCTGTTATGACGTTGATGTCATCTATTATGAACATTATACATTTCCTTTTTTAGGTAGAGCTTATGTTTTCTAATTTTTCATGAGAGTTGTTAGAAACGGCAAAAGTTGGCATATTGTGTATTAACCATCAGTATCGCTATTTATTGTAAGACTACTTTCAGCTGCCATTATATCATAGCTAAATATGTCTCTTCTTGCTTAATGTAATTTCTATGAAACATACGAAGCAAGAGTTTTTTTACCTTTAATTTAAAATGTTACAGTTTACATATAATCCCCACAAGGGGTCACAGCTCAAGATTGAAGACGCCGCAAGTCCAGAAAACTGCAAGGGCAAACTTTTACGGAGTGAGAGTTGTGAACTCTTGGAACAATCTACCAGAAAGTGTTGTGACGGCACCGAGTGTAAGCTCTTTCAAGACAAGACTTGACCAACACTGGAGCAGGTTCAGGTACATTCAGGAGCCTGTGCATGCCCAGTACTTGCCAACAGTGCGTAACAGAGACGTGACCGATCGCCCAAGCGGCTAACGAGTCGATCAGCGGTGAAGAGGATAAAAGTAAAAGATGTGGGTGATTTAGTGCTTCCTCCCCATGGACGCGCGCGGTCGCACTCCCACAACACAGTAAACATTCCTGTCTCAACCTGCAATTTTTTTCGCAGAGATCCTAAAATGTACATATTGTTCCTACAGGTGCACGGCAGTCAACTCAGTCCTCGACAAGACGTTTATAAGCCCGGGCGGGTACCTGACGGTAGAAGTTCCGAGCCCAGATGATGACACTCAGGACCAGCCGCTGAGACCAACTCTCCTGGCGGTGCCATCTAAGGTTGAGGCGAAAGTGGGGCATCGCGCGGTGCTCGAGTGCATCACCGATGTTATCTACACCCCACGGTTCCTCTGGTCCAGGTTAGGTTAGTGCACTCTTTCCATGGTAGATCTGATGTGTCATGGCTGTGTGTGTGTGTGTGTGTCGGCATAGTCGTATGATAAACCTGAAAAAGTGCCAAATCAACCCCCTCACCTGGGAGTCGATTACTCCACATCGTAACACTTGGAGGAGCACCACACGAGAAGGTGTCAATACTTTCGAGTTAGCCCGACTGCAAACTAAGCAGACAAGCGCCAACACCAGAAAGACGCTGCCACCACACTAGATGAAACCCTCCACATGTGTAACGAATGTGGCCGACGCTGCGGGTCTCGTATCAGTCTCTTTACTCACCTCAAAACTCACTAACCTCGGTAACAGCCCTAATAACTTTTATAGCATTGCTGGATGATCGTCATACTCGATTATGAGTGACAGCAAGGTAGTAGTAGTGTGTGTGTGTGTAATAATAATAATAATAATAATAATAATTTAAAATAATAATAATTAATAGATTATTGAAAAAGTTCTGCAGCCCAAAGGCTGAAAATATACATTGGACAAAAATGACTTATTACATACAAAGACATGGGGTAGGTGGGTCGTTTAACAAAAGCAGGGCCGGGTTAAGACTGTCGTAGGCCTTAGGCACCTCCAAGATATGGGGCCCCATTTGACAGCATACTCACTAATAACACAAGCTAGTACCTTTCAATTGAAAATGAACTGCTTCGAAAGATAGACACTAATGACATAATAAAACAATTTGCACTGCAAAAAAGCCGTAAAGTTTTGATCTAATAAATATCTTAACTTAAAATCTGTGTCAATTTTCCGAAGCAGTTGCTTTGGCATATTGAGTATGTTCTAAACATTTCCTAATGATTACGTTGTAACTTGTATAGGATATTTCAGAAACAAAAGTATGTATTAGACAACTGAAAAAAAATAAAAATTTTGTGTACTCTTTAAACAACTTTCTTCTACTATTTTGCTTTCATCTATGACCAGAATATACCTAAATAGAATAGTATAGAAAATAATCAAGTAACATAAATAGATACTAATAGGATTAAGTAATAAATAAATGGAAAAATAGTACCTCAGTATCAATTTAATAATAACCTGTAGAAAAAGGGGAAGAAAAGTTCTCGTATTATTTTTCGTAGGCCCCCAATATCTCGTAGGCCCTAGGCACTGTGCCTACTGTGCCTAATGGATAATCCGGGCCTGAACAAAAGCTTTCATTACTGAAAAAAGAAGGAACAATGATTGAACATACAAATTATTATAGTTTACAGTTGATGACCAGGGCCTGGACTGGTCATTGAGACATCAAGGGGTGTGGTGATCACGTGGTGCAGTGGCTCGTCCTCGTGTGTGTGTGTGTGTGTGTGTGTGTGTGTGTGTGTGTGTGTGTGTGTGTGTGTGTGTGTGTGTAATATAATAATAATAATAATAATAATAATTAACGGTTTATTGAAAGAGCTTGGCAGCCAGAAGGCTGAAAATATACAGTTACATAATTGGGGAATGGGTTTCGATTTACAAATAATATACAAATAACTTAAGTGATACAAATAAGATATATAATAACTAGATGGGAAAAAGCTCAAACTACAGGGCATTTCAACATAGTGACAGTGCAGCATTTTGTGCATGTGTGTGTGTGTGTGTGTGTGTGTGTGTGTGTGTGTGTGTGTGTGTGTGTGTGTGTGTGTGTGTGTGTGTTTGTGTGTGTGTGTGTGTGTGTGTGTGTGTCCTCATTCATGCTTTGCTGTGATCTGTGTTAGAAATACGAAAAGCATAATGTCTTTATTTACGTCAACTTACTTGTTTTTCTTATTTGGTTCCTGTTAATTTTAATTGTTATCTTGAAATACATGACCTAATATTTTTTTTTCTAATTCTCAATGTTATGTGTTACCTAATGTTTATTTATGTTACAAGTTATCCAGTAAAGCTCTTTTCTACATGTCATTACTGTTACTTATTACAAGTATCATCAAAATTTCTATTACCATTGTAATTTACTTGTTAAAGGTGTTTCTAAAGGTTTGTCTCTAATGTTAAAGGCATTTTGTCACCTGCTGAAAAACCGTTGTCCTCTCCAGACGAACGCTCCATCCGCACTGATGGTGTGGTTATAAGGGGGCAAGGCTCCTTAGTGTTCCAGAAGGTGCAGGAGCAGGATGCCACAGTGTACAACTGTTCCGTCGTCACTAAACACCACAAGGAATCCGTCACCCAGGTACAGTGGGAGGGAGGGTATAATGGAGAGGTTAAAGGAAGAGTGTGGGCTATACAAGAGAGAATTTGTAGAACGTCAAAGTGTGTGTGTGTGTCCGACTTCTGCCATAAGAAAAGTTTAAGAAGTGTTAGTTACTTACGAATTAGGTACTGATGTTCTTCTCACGGCAGATGATCGAGCTCTCTGTGTTGAAGGCCCCCCAGACACGGATGAACGTGACTGCCAGAAACAGTAAGGTGCCAGTCTTCACGTCCGTGGGAAATGGGGAGTCTATAGTGCGCATCAACTGCGCCGCCGAGGGTCTGCCTATCCCGGAGATACACTGGTTTAAGGATGGTCTTCCCATCCCTTTGTCCGGCAGACACCACCGTGGCACTCTTACTAAAGAGAAGAACTTCACTGAAGAGCAGCTGGCCATTGCTAACATCATGTCCAAGGACAGAGTGAGTAAAAGCTTTCTTTAGTTTATTGGAATTTGAACATTGTACAGGTACTTCTCAATTACACGACACGAGGGGTTACGTTCTTGAAGAGGTAATGTAAATCAAATTTCGTGCCAAAAAAAAAAAAACCAGTGAGTGAGAGAGGTGTCTGAGGCAAGACGGGAGTGTGCATCAGCCCCGTTTATACAACCCTTCTTTACACCACTTGTACACTCAGGCAAATCACACTTATGTACAACATATTCCATACATTTATTGTTACATTTGAAATACATACAGTGGTGAAAATAAAGGTATATATAACAGTGAGTGAGAGGAAGAGTGAGAGAGGCATCTGAGGCAAGACTGGAATGCGCATCAGCCCCGTTTATACAACCGGCTTGTACACAACCCGCTTGTTTGTACACACAACTTATTGTAAATGCGTGTTATTGTGAATGAAACGTGTAAATTAAATATTTTTTGTGGATTTTGGACCTCGTGTTAATTCGAAAACGGGCAACAACAAAAACGCGCTAAACGAGAGGTACCTGTAATTGTTTCCTATGTTCGGGTGATGAAGGTAAAGTTCACTAGGTGCCCATGGATTGTTCTCTGCAATCAGATAATTTTTTGGGGGGTAGACAATTTTCTGGAGTACTGATTAACAGAGAAGGTGTTCTTACAAGCCTTTAAACCACATCATTCTCATCCGTTCAGGCTCTACCTTTTCTAATGAGAACTTTGACTACAAGTACAGGTACCTGTCTCTTTTTCACAGGGCATCTACCAGTGTGTGGCGAAGAACCGTGTGGGCGTGGCCTCCGAGGGCTTCCTGCTCAATGTGGACATCCCTTCCAACATGCCTCAGCCACCTGTCAACATCATGGTGAGGGAGACCTCACATAAAGAAATCTTAGTGGCTTGGAGCCCTCCCCCATCAGTAGGCGAGACAGAAGACGTCGTGGGTTACATTGTTCATTATTTTGAAGTTGGTAAGTTGTGTTTAATGATCCAGTGTATTGAAATTATAATCCCACGTGACTGGACGAGTGATGGAACCTTGTCTCCAGTTTGAGCTGAAAAAAAAAGATACCCCTGCATTTTATTCAGTTTTTCAATTGTTCAAAGGTGACATAAAAAGATGTTTGCCCTGTTATTGAGGGACTCAAATTACATGAGAATTAGACATCAGTGCATGAGATGATGGGTGAGTACAATGTATGACTTAAGTCTACATAAGTAATATTGTGGGGTATGGGTGGTTTTGTTCACACTCAGGATGGGATGGAGAAAGGAAACTCACAATGTGCTCTCTGTATACATGTTGTATTGGATGTACAATGCAGCTTGGTGCTGGGAAGTGGCAGCGTGGTTACAAGCGTGATGTAGAGAGAGCTGGTTGGTGAGGGTACTCGGAGGAGGACAGCTTGTGGGTCGCCATGCTCGCCGGCGGGAGCAAGGGCCGCCAGGCAGCGGTGGAGGAGGAGGTGTAGCTTGCTGCGGCTGTAGCTAGAAGAAGAGAGAGGTCACCACGAGGTCAGGTCTTTTATAGCGGAGGTAGGCGTGGGTAGATAGTTGACCTCCGCTCCGTGGGCGGCGCTGGTTGGCCTAGACCACGAGGTATACACTGGGGAATTCGCGGGGTCGGCTACTCAGCAACAAGCAGCGTTTGTAGGGGAGAAATCCACTTCAATATATCACACTTAATACAGTACTGCAGGCATGGATGGGCAACCCACGGCCCGGGTGTTTGTGATTCTCAACAAAATCAAAATTTTGGCCTATACCGCTGTTATATATGTGTATGTTTATATGCTGCCTTTATTGATTATATATATACATTATATATTACGTTACTTCTTTCCAAAGTCAGAAAGTGATTAGGCTTGTATAATCACGAAATGTGTTAGGCCCGTTGCTACAACAACAGAGAATAAAGTCTCCAGGTAGCAGTATCATTGGCTTCTCTCCCACTAACTAATGTAAGGTACTACAACCGCCAAACTATTAAGCCTTAGTAATTTCTCGACCGAAAATATACTTTTCTCTTGGAATTGGAATTTAAAGGGTTTAATAACTAATTACTTACAGAATAACAGAAAAAACACCAAAATCACACCTCGGAACCCATAGTTGGTGAGTAATTATCATTTTTTTTCTTTTTTTTTTATCATATTGGCCAATTATTAGCTTATTAGCCATTTGGGTGGTGTATCCACTATTAGTACAGGGGGAAACCTGTGATGTTTGGTGGTGTCACACTGGATAACCCCATTCTCACATGTGTCCGGGCCAAGGCTCGAACCCTTGACATATTGGTTAGAGTTATGCTCGTTACCGCTGTACCACTAACACTTCTAGAATAACACAAACACACCAAAATTGCACTTCAGAAACCCATAGTTAGGGAGTAATTAGCATTGAAATAATGTAATTAAAATCTTCCAAGCCTTTAAAATCTCCTGAGCATGCTGATTCCGAATTTATGGTCTACGATTCGATTTTGGGGTAGTTAGTGGTCTTAATGATGCTTGGAAGATTTTAATTACCTTATTTAAATGCTAATTACAGAAGTCACCAACTATGGTTTCCGAGGTATTGCGTGAGGACACTCATGCTAGAACATTTTGCTCGGAACTGTGTTTATGGCCAATCTGTGGTTCATAGTTGGTGTTGCTTGAGGAGCAATTATAGATTCCTTTGTTATTAGGTGTGTCAATGTCATGTCTCAGGAAGCTACCTGGACCGTGTTACAGCCACACTCTGAGTGTGTCAAAATCTTGACTTTATAAATTCCCGAGTATGTTATAATTATTATCATGGATAGAGTGTATTATTTAATTGAGTCTAAACTGTAATAACATCTACTCTTCATAATTCCAGTATCTGTGACTATAATTGCCAATTTTTAGTAGATATGATTTTGTAGAAAATTATGAGAACAATCTGTGTTTAAGGACCTAGTAAATAAACCACAACATACTACCACAACAATAGTAAAAATGCAGTATTTCCACAAAGTAATTTCTTATGTGTTTCAGGCTCCATGGGGAAGGAAAAGCAGTACCTGACGAACAACACCTTCTTCAGGTTAGAGAAGCTTCGCGCCTACACCAACTATTCCATCTACATCAGGACCTTTGTCATATTCCAGGATCAGGGCGACCCCGTCATCGGCGAGCCTTCGGGGCCGCTCATCTGGAGAACCCACGCTTACTGTGAGCATTAACTGGTTCTCACAGTGAGCGCCACACCCTAATTATGGTCTCCTTTCTGACATAGCTGTGGTGAATTGTCCTTTCCTTAATGCTCAGAGTATTAATTTCTCTGTTGGGAGTCTCTTATGTACAGTATGTCTTTTCCTTTTGATATCCGTCATTTATTGATTGAACTTTTTTTTTCCCCCCATTCTTACGCTGAACTGTTATCTCTATGTGTTTTGTAACTGCACTCTTGTACGCACAACATTCATTTTGTGTAAGTGTTTTCCTTTTGATGTGGATTAAATTTCCAAAGTTGCCTTCCACGACACTGTAAATTTTTCTATGTACCAATGAAGATCTTGTGTGTAACTCTGTAAGGGTTTGCTGTCTTTGGTAAGTTTCATGCCAAAAGTAAGAAAATTAAATGCAAAATTATTATCTTTACTAAAAAAAGAAAATTTGAATAATAGTTTCAGTAATATTTACTCTTTCTACAGCCAACAAGCCGCTCTGTTGCAGTAAGTTTGTCATTAGTAAGCAGTTCATAAATACCATAGGCTGACACTCAAACATTGCAATTCTACTTTGTTCTTTGGACAGACCCACTCCGGCTGCCTCAAGTAACACTTAAAGCACTCTCTCCAAACACCCTTCTTGTGACGTGGAAGCAGCTGAAGCTTGAGGAGGCGAGAGGTCCCATCACAAAGCAAGTAGTACAGTGGCGGAGAAAGGACAACCATTACTATCAATCTAAAGATGTCGTCCCTACTGCCACCGAGTGTGAGATAATCGGTCAGTGTTGTGTTGGTTCATCACTGCCTCACCACTGTGTGAAATTATTTTTAAAGTTTAAATATGAGTTTCATATGTATGCATTTTTCTTTGCCTTGTAATCTTTATTCATGCTATTGTTGCTTTTTGTCAATTTTATCATAGGCTGATGTCTGTTAGAATCACTTTGTAGTTCTATATACATTATGTTCCTTCTTGTAATAATATACTGTACAGTATTACCTTATGATGTTAAAAGCTGTCACCACTATCGAGACTGAATTACTTCTTATCTAACTAAATTATCATGTTAGAAGAGGGGAAATATACTCATTCTGTCCAGTCGGGTCAGTAGCAATTGTCAGTGCAATATATGGCATCACTGTTACTTAGTACAGTACTTGCTGGGGTCGACTTAAACACATTAACCATATAGGGAAGTAATGAAGCACTTTGGCCATTTTGTCTAGTACATTTAGTAGTCAGTAGACCAGAAAGTCTCTCGTTCTAAGTAACCAGAAAGCCTTTCACTCTGAGGGCAGGACAAAGCAAAAAGTTTAAGATCTCACTGTTTCCATTGAATGCAATATAGAATTTATAATTATTATTTAATTTGCTTTCATCTTGTTTATATTATTTATAAATATGGCCTCTGAGGTCTAAATAATGATTTCCACGTGATTTGTACTGCAATTATTATTAATTTAATATTCTGTTAGGATTTTGAAGTAGATGGACTGCCCTGAAGCCTTGCAGCCCTGGAATGAACATTATAGTGAATTTTGGGGTAAAGCAAAATTATTATTTTTTATGTGGAAAATATAATTCAGGATCGTAAAATGTATTGTCGGTGTCTTTAAATTATGCCAATATCATTTTATTGATAGATATATCTGTATTGGAACCAGAGTAGAGAGTGTGAAAGTGGTGGTGGTCTTGAGTACTGTGTGACACTGTTGTATAGACTGAACACTGCGAACTTTTGTGTACTTTTTGTCACATACCCCGGTACTATAATATACAGGTATTACAGTAAAGTACTCCATAGTATTATGCAAAGATCAAAGACCTCGCTTCGCACTTCGCTGACAGTGTTTACTGGAAACAACGATCTAAAACAAAAATGATGTATGCAAGAATTCTGCTTGCATGATGTCTGTTCATGAGAAGGTACAGTTAAATTTTTACATAAATGGAAGGGGAAAGTTCATGTTATACCTACCATTTACAGTTTGTGAAAGTGTGTGAGTGATGTTGTTCCCAGCTGTGGCTGACTGTCTGTTCATCTTAGAAGTAACTAACCAAGAGTAACAGATGGGATTGTAGACATTAATTAAAGGGAGGACACTACAAGGAGGACTTTAGTCAAGGAAATGTGAAGATGGAGTTACATAAAGTTACAAGATGACTGAAATATTGGCAGAATTATTGTACTTTCATACAAAAATATTATTCTAAATACAGAGGGCTATACTGTACTGCACAGTATTAAAATATATTTCTAGAGCGATATGAATAGTATACTGCATGTAATTTGATGACATTTAGATCCATTGAAAGACTAAAGAGAGAGTGAAAATATACAATAAAAAGGAAAATGTGAAACAGAAAATGATGTGCTCTAAAATATTGTGAATGGAACATTAATGTGATGTAAATACTACAGTATATCAAAACTAGGGAAAAACTGAAAACAAGATAAAAAAATATGCTGGAGTGAAGTGAAAAGGAGAAAATGGTGGTAAGACTGTGATGGAAAGGTAAAGGAAAAGAGTAAATGGCTGAGTATGGAGGAATGTATGGTTGTTTAAGTATCTCCACCAGTGACCTTAAGACAGTCATGTGGACAGCATTATTATTGCATATGATAGATTTCTTGAGTTTACAGACATAAAGACAAATGCTCTCTTCGTCACTCCATTAATGTAATCAATATGTATATATATATACAGGTATACAGTATATATAAAACTAACTAATATGTATCTAATACCTGTATATATATTGTGATGAAGTATCTGAGTCTCCCAGATGTCAAGGAGGTTTTCTTGTCATACAACAGAACTGATGCCGAACAAGCGGTACGAGGCTCGGGTGCTGGTGGGTACGGAGGCTGGCTATCCTCCACACAATGAGCGCCGTCCTTGGGGACTCATAAGGATGCCCAAGGTGGATCTTAACCCCGGCCTTCAGGACATGCGTATCGCGGTGCATCTTTCAGTCTTTAACAACAAACCCACAGAAATCTTGGTAAGACTAACTGTACACCTTCACTCATAACAGCAGGAAGCAGCCTTAATAGTTTTGTGTAGGATGTGTTGGTGTTTGTTTTGTACTGTATAAGGTGATGTTGTATTTTCTGTGGTGGTAGTGGTGTGTATTTGTGGCAATACAGAGTTTTTGTGATCATAATCCTTTGTTGTTTTTGGTAATATTGTATCATCCAGAATACAATATTACTGTTGGTCTGCGCTTGTGCAGTGTTGTTGTTCCAAGTAGTGTTGTAGGTTTTGTGGTGATGCTAAGATGTGTTTTGGTATTAACCTTAGTAAAATTAGATATATTTGTAAGAATCTGAGATTAGTTTTGGTTTGTTTGTTTGTTATCTTTTGGGGGTTATTTAGTGTGTTAGTCTGTGGCGGGAACTGTGGTATACTTGTGATATTATGTTGTCTGTGGTGGTATGTTGGTATTTTCTGTGATGCTACATGTTCTGAAGTGTTGCCTTGTTAGTCAATGATTGTGTTATGATATACATTACAATACAGGGGGGGGGCCAAATTCGCGAGGGTTAGGTTCTCAAAATGGCCGCAAATCGCCAGATCCTTGAATAACATTTGCTGACTGGGGGGGGGGTACATTTTTACCTGTGTACAAAGAAATGAAATGTTTATTCCCTTTAGTGTTTGCCCTAAGGACAATTATTTCTTTTATCTGTATTGTATATATGTGTGCGTAGACACACATATATACAATACAGATAAAGGAAATTACTGTCAAAAGAACGAATGGCTCCCTGTCCCAGCCGTAAAAATGCTGGCATCTTTAAAACTACCCACAGACATTCTTGGGTACATCCAGAGTGTCATCCGTGAATAATAGAGGACTGCGAATTAAAAATCTGCAAATTTGGGGGCCCCCCTGTTCTATGTTATCTGTAGTATTGTGGGGTTTCTGGTGATGGTGTTATGTCTGTGGATAGTAGTTTTATCTGGTCTGTGGTGGCCGGTGGGAACACATTGCTGCAGTCTAGAGCTAAAAAAAAATAATTATAAGTTTTACATATGATACATTACACCCCAACAGGTGGAGTGGGAGCTGAACGCTAACCTGCTGCCGGATGTGTTTCTGTACGAGGTGACCTACAACAACACACCAGAAGAGAGTCATCTCAAGCACACGGAGGCATCAGCCACCTCTCTTGTCCTTAGTCAGCTGGGTGAGTGCGTCACTTTCTAACAAATCATAGTTTGTATTATTGATCTCTTTCTATCTGCTTTTACTTTTTTCCAAAATCCAATAGATTTAAGGCTTCATTGTGATTCGGTAGACATTACATAGTACAGTACCTCTCTACATCATGATCCCATGCCATAAGTGTTATCTTTATGTTATTATTTTATGTACTGTAGGTGTTTTAAGGTCCCTTGCATCTAGTTATCCATCTCGACGTCAAAGAATCATCCTCATCTATAGAGTCTCTATGACTTCACCAATCAGTCAATCAGAGTAGCTTCCTCATATCTGACCTATTTTTCTTTTGATTTCTTTCATGATCTTGTATAAACAACATCGTGTCCCTCTTCATATACCTTTTCTCATAGCAACATAATTTATCTTCAGCATAGCATCCCTGTCCATTAAACAAAGTTCCTTTTGATATGATACCTATTACCTACACCCTTAATAATCTATGAGGTCACTTTCACACTGACACTGTCTTGTAACACAGAGCCCGAGACCTGCTACACGGTGAAGGTTGAACCGCAGTTTAACAACCAGGAGGAGAGAGAAGGCGTGATGAGCATGAGCCGCACCATCTGTACCCTGCAAGTGCCTCCTGATGTACCTTCACCACGCAAATACACCGACAAGATAGGCACCCGAAAAGTCAAGGTAAGAGTTGGTTGGTCAGGCTGTCCCTCAGTGTGGTCAGGCCATCCCTCAGTGTGGTCAGGCCTTCCCCCAGTGTGGTCAGGCTGTCCCCCAGTGTGGTCAGGCCATCCCTCAGTGTGGTCAGGCCTTCCCCCAGTGTGGTCAGGCTGTCCCCCAGTGTGGTCAGGCCATCCCTTCTTGCCTGTGGCCCACACTGTTGGTTCACCTGTAATAAGCATTTATGACAAAAAAATTAATTTTTGCTAAAGAATGAATATGTTCTTTGAAGTGTCTGCAGCTGGAGTTAAGAGCAGCTAATTGGGTGTTTTCTATGCTATTTATTGGCTGTGTTAGTCAACCTTATGAATACTCCCCTGACTGTTATATAGAACTAGAGAAACCTTGATGAAATAAAAAATTCTTTCTCCCTCTTTGCTTTGACTCGTCTATATATCTTGATGCATCTTTGTGTGACTATACTTTATTTTTTAATCTTGCAGGTAAAGGTTCTAAACACTACCAGTATCTTGTTAACGTGGCGTCCGAAACGTAAGAGAATGACACCAGATTTCTTTACCATTGAAGTAACAAGTCTTGGGAAGCAGATGAGTGCTAAAGCCATACCCTTCCTCAGCCATACCCCTGATGTCCTTGATGGAGATGACCAGGGTGCCAATGAGCAGCATTTTGATGGTCAAGGCAGTAGTGGCCTAGATATCAAAGTACAAGATATCAGGAATGAGAGCGAGAGAAGTTTTCACCACGATGGACTCGTCGATAACCACCAGGATTTCCATCCTCAGGTTAGTAGTTTATAAATTTTAAGACTTTCTGTCACTGTGTGCATCACTGAAGTACTATGTCAGTGTTCTGATCTTACCTGCTCCAGTATTATTTTAGCCGTGTGTTTTTCTTTTTTCCTTGTTATGGTCGGATTCAATTGTGTGTGTTTTGTAAGGCTGTTCTCATTTAAACACGTTAAGTGTCAAATGAATCTGTAAATACAGTAACCTGTTTTTTCTCGTGATGACCAGCGTCAAGTGGGTGTGGGAGTGGGTAGGTGGGTGGGTGGTATATTCATTCTGGGATGAATATGTGAGAATTTCCTCAGCCTTTAACTGTACCTGAAATCTGTATGTTTAAAATATTAAGGTTCTCCATTTGTTGTAAATGATGAATATTGCTTGTCATGTTAAGTTTTTTCACATACTATGTCTTTTAGGAACTTGAGGATATGTCAGGAGAGGGAGCAAGGAATGAGAGAGAGAAGGGTAGTGTGCAGTACATGAGAGTGACACGAAGGAGGGTGGTGCTCACCAACCTTTTGCCACTCCATGGCTACATGATTGTCATCACCGCCTCCACTCCCACCCTCACTGGGACCCCCTCACGCCCTCACCACGCCACCACCCTTGAAGGAGGTCAGTATTGGACTTCACCATGTTTAGTCATGTCAACCTTATAAGGCACCCAGCAATTATGGTACTTTTGCCTCTGACTTCAACCTACTGAGCCAAAGTCAATTGCTGTTTACCCTATGGGTACAAACAATGGTGCTCTGATTCCCTGGGTGGGTAAACTCATGGCGTTTTTGGCAGGAGTCTTGTTATGGGAAGTAACGAGCAGGTAATTTTGTTGGCTTTAACTTTTGGATATTAGGTGTCTTATTACACCGTGTTTGTGAAGTTGTTGTGTAGTTTCCAACTTTAATAACTTTGTATGCACATTATGATGGGAACACTCAGTAAATGGCATATGAAAGGTAAAATAAATAAAGTTGTAGCACATTTACTACAAACATTTCAAGCATTTAACATAACTACCAACGTTTACGATACCTGTACACATTCATACAGTTTATAGGACCAGGAAGTCAAACACAGCAGGATAACACCATAGACTTTGTCGGGTATATTGTATTGGTTATTATTATAAACTATAAATATAAGTACAGTACTGTAGTAATTGTGGTAATACCTTTATAACTTTACCTTTTATATATGCCATTTACAGGTTGTGTATTAATGTGTTTGTACTTTACTTTGTTATGTGTTTTAGTAATATAGACTGACTCAACCATTTAAACACAGCAAAAAGGCACTCTCTTGACCAAGATATACCTGACCTAATACCTTTCATTTCGGGCCTGTACAGTATAAGATAAACTGATTCTACTTAATTTAGCTCATGTTCTTCGCTCTATGAACCGAAATTCATTGGAATTATGATTGTTTTGGTTAGGTTAGTTTTGTGAGTATTAATCACTTGCAGTTTGTACAGGTATACAGTACTGTATATGTGTGTGTGTGTGTGTGTGTGTGTGTGTGTGATTATCATACTAATACACTGTGGTCTCTATAAGTCATACACTTTGTTGTCTATAAGTAACACACTGGTCTCTAAATATAAATAACCTTGGTATCAATTACTGTACAGTATAAGTAACACAATGGTTTCAAATACCTTTTCAGTAACACACTGGTCTCAAATACTGTATAAGTAACACACTATAGTCTCCTACCATAATCAATGCATTATAAAGTTCATTATGGTTTGGCACAGTGCCCAGTGGACCAGTGAATGTGTCATGGAGCGCAGTCAGCCCTAAGGATGCCGTACTCACCTGGAGTCGCCCTCATCACATCAACGGCCAGCTCCTTTCCTACCTGGTCACCTACTCTCATGACCAGCTTGAGTGGAAAAACCAGACTGTCGAACATCACCACACTACCACAGAGGTCAGTCAAGCTCAGTGCATTGTGTATTTTGTGTAGTAATACAAGGTTATGTCATCACAATGAGTCAGTTAGGTCATTATGTGTCATATTGGTTCACCATAAAGGTCAAATCTGGTCGCAACTTCCTTACATTAGTGATATTACATCAGGTCATTACGGTAGTTATGTTAGGTCATTGTAGGTCAGGGTTGATTTTTTGTATTAAATCAGATTTATTAGATTGATTTGGTCAAGTTGATGGCACGTGTTGTGTTGTTTTAGTTAATAATTTCCTCTATCATTCGTATTTGTTTTAAAGCCAGTCTCTGAGGTGTCATGTGAATGATTACATGACACCTTGGTGTAGCATCATTAGTGTTAATGTCTCTCACTTATTATGACACTCATAGCTTTACAGTAACGTATAATGGAGTAAATAGTTCATATAAAAATAATCTCACATTTGACTAGAGGCAAGTAACAGGTTTATCAGCATAGCTGTATACAAGCTTCATACATTTCTAGATTAATGTAATGATAATTAGAATACAAGGTGTCATTTTTCTGGTACTGTATCTCAACTCTGCTGCACATACAGCATATTGAGCAACTAAATTCAAATCTTCTGCCTGACTTGCCTCCCACAGATCCAGGACCTGGTCTCCAACACCAACTATACCCTCCGGGTGGCAGGTGTAACGGGAGCGGGTTTGGGCGCCTACACCACTGTCTACGTGTATATCAGAGCCACGCTGGTGGGCTCACCCCACATCTCCACAGAATGTAAGTTGCCAAATAAAAATATTACAACTACTCTGGTGTCAAAGCTGCTCCTCTGGTTAACACGTGCTGACTGTCATCTTATTAAGAGGATTCAGAAATTAGGAGTCGCCTGAAGATTAACCTCCTCGCGCTTATTTTAATATAAAATTCGGTTCGTTACTGTTTGTCAAGCTAAATTTGAATAGTTCTTTGGATGATCTTTTCTTGTAGAATATATTTGCCACAGCAACTCATTGTAAAAAATTTTTATCAACTGAACTTATTGAACCAAAAGAGGGACTCCAAAACATATAGGTACAATATGTATTTTTAATAAGAAAATAGCACATCGTGACAGTTGTTTGTTTTCCTATAATTTATATCAGAAATACTGTACTTACAAAACTTACATTCCTGAGGCTGTCTATTAAGTCCATTTGCTTATAAGTCCAACTTTACTTTTGCAGATACCAACCATATGATAAAAAATGAGAAAACAAATAAATGAAGGATATAACAGTACAGTACAGTTATACTCCAATAATATATACAGTACATCTCACCAGCCTTTAACAGTATTTTATATATAAATAGTTTATATTAATTTTGTAAACGGCTGTGCTTAGGACTCGTGGCTTGAGCAGTCAGTTAAACATATGGACAGTTTGTAAGTATTATTTTGGTAAATGAAGGAGCATCTATTGTTTGAGATTTTGAAAAAAAATAAAAACTTTCAAGATTTTGGCTGAAACAACAAGGTTTATGCCTTACAGTAGTAATCTTTGGGTAGAAAAATCTCTTCCCTTGGAATTGGAGATTAATGTGTTTAACTACTGTACTTTAAAACATCCAAAATAACAAAGTAAAACTTCAAAGAGTGCCATCGAAAAATCATAGGTGGCTTGTAATTTGCATTGTAAAATTTATTAAAATTTGCCAAGTCATATGAACAAAAAATTACCCAAATATCTAAGCTTTTTCTTCACATCCTTAATCAGCATGTCTAGGAGTACGTGCAGTACTAAAGATAACCTTTTTAAACATATTGAAACAATTAAATGAAAATTTGAGTTTTGTGATCTTTGGAAATACTATTAAATTTACCCAGATAATGATGATCATAAGAAAATGGGCTACTTTACGATATACGTATGTACAGTATATAACTAAATTCGATAAGTGGATTTCAGCAGTAAAACTTTTAATAAAATACTATTTTCTAGTACTAAATTATGAATAGCTGTACAATATTATATTACAGTACAGTAAATAATAGTATATAATTAATATATATACAATATATTTCATGTAGATCCACAGTGAAAACGTGGATAAGATAAATCTTGATAAAATCACACGGGAAAAGGGAAACAACGGAGCACCTTAGCTTTCGTCTTTATTCAAGACATCTTCAGTTGCCTCTGAAAATGTCTTGAATAAAGACGAAAGCTAAGGTGCTCCGTTGTTTCCCTTTTCCCGTGTGATTTTATCAAGAATACAAAATATATATATATATATATATATATATATATATATATATATATATATATATATATATATATATATATATATATATATATATATATATATATATCCAGAACCACTGAACCAATGAAGTTTAAGTCTTCACTTATACAAGGTATGTTGGACCATAAAAAATATATGACAGCTAAGAATCTTTCAAACCTGAGGATTTTCAAACTTTAAGTAAGTAAGGATTTTTTTTTTTCAAAGTGCCGGAACTGACATACTCCAGATAAAACTGAAGACCATGTTGAGTTTTCTTTCACTTGACTTTGCATATAATTATTATTTTTCTTTTGTATACTTAATGATTTAATTTACTAAAACTTGTGTTGTATATGTGTGGTCGCAGTCATAGTAATCAGCGGGGTGTCCCTTCTGGCGGCAATGACGTGTGTAGTGGTGGTAGTGCTGTGCCTCAGGATGGTCCGCCTCAGACAGACTTCTGCTGCTGCTACCTTCCAGGTTAGTTGCTTTTCTTACCCTCCTGCTGCTGCTCCTCCTCCTCTTTGCTTATGGCATTTAAACCAAGTACTGTACATGGTTTTGCAACATTACTAAATGAGTGGTGTGTTATAATATGCACAGTGTGTATACTTTGCATTGTTCTGAGTGCTAAGTAATAGAGAGTTGTTTCTACAGTTTACCAGGTAAGATAACCTCATAGACGCTTCCGCCATTAATCAAAAAGAAGGAAAAACAGCTTTTAAACGACCTGTATCTGATAACAATAAGCAAAATAAGAATTTTGGCTTCAGCCTTCAGTGTATGAACTCAACAGGAAAATGCGGAAATGTATGGAATTTGATGTCCCACAACCTTTCAGGGTAATGGGACTTGTCGCATGGTATACGCCAATGGGGTGAAGGCCCTAGGCAGGGATCATGGCACGGAAGTAAATAATTACAAGCCCATGTTAGCCTCCCTGCCGCCTGCCACCCAAAACCACCACCTTGACACTAAGGTGAGGAGGAGGCTTGAAACTGCTGGTGGATGAGAGCGCATGAGTTTTCAAGGTTGTTTGTACGCTTTATAATCTTTTAAAAAAAATTTTATCTCTAAGAATAACGATAAAATCATCTGGGACAGATGAGTTGTATTGAACATAGTAATTTGATTTATCCTGGACAAACTGAGGACTTTGCCTTCATTTTTTTTCAGGGAGGTCCAGGGTCACGTGATGATGGCGTTGTGACTAATTGCCTTCTTGATGCTAATCTTGTTCGGATAAACGAGGTAATGACCTCTGAACATAATTTAGTTTTCCCTGTATAATGCAAATCATGTATAAATGCATATACTGTACTTTTGTTCTAATGTGCCAACTCGTTCACACTGATGTGTGATATCTCTGTCTTACCTTTCAGGCTGATGTGCCAAATGAAAATGTGGAGCCCCTGCGTGATCACGTTACGCCTAAAAACGTAGAGGACAGCTTAGATGACATAGATGATGACGATGATGCTTCCAGCAGATTACTGCAGAACGTCTCCACAGCAGAACCTGTATTTTCTAGTTTAAAGGACCTCGATCCAAAATCCATATGTGAATCCACTCAGGTTGATCCTAACTCCCCAAAAGACGGTGCAGGGGCAGCACCGGCCATTGTATCCTAAAACTTGCACTAGCCTTAATTCACGGGTGAAGGCACGGGTTTAGAGAGTAGTTTGGGCCTAAATGCCCTTCCATAAGAGGAAAAATGCTGGTTTTACATCTTATGATACATCTTTTAGTGTGTCATAGCAAGGCCTAACTGAAGCCAGTCAGGTGAGAGTGTAGGTACGGGTTCTGAGGGTAATTTGGGCCCCACCACCCTACCACAGGTATGAACATTCACTGGCCAGGTGCCAGAAGGAAAGTGCACGTGTAGTTTAAGCCTAGAAATACTGTTACAATAAGGATATAATACCACTGACACATCACAGATGGAGATGCAGATTTTGAATTTGACTTGTCCCCCTCTTTGATAACTCATAAATCTACCAGGTATTTGATTACCAAGATTAATTTTAATGTTTACAATGCATACATAAAGCTACATTGTATAAAGGTAAATATCAGTGTATCAGAGCTGTTATTTATGACCTGCAGTTTAACATGGTTAGCTTGGGCATTCCCTGGCTTTATTTTCCTATGTTTACAACAAGTTTCAACAGGGTTTTCTTTTATCACAGTAAATTCCAATAGTTACAAAAAGACGGGGACTTGGTTCTTCATTCAATATCTTTGGGTTGTATTTAGCTTCATCACCTCAAGTAGATAAGTTTTACATTTATACTTAAAGATAATTTTTACAAGTAATGTTGATTACTGAGGAGTTTAAGGGTCACTGCTGAACAAAATCACTTGTTATTAGTTTAAGATTATGGCTGCATAATAAGGCTCTACCACTATCATGTATAAAAGTATTGGATATATGATCTTTGATTTAATTTACCATAATTTGCTGCTTCAGTACCGAAAAAAGAGTTTTGTTGAACTTTGATGCTATGTGTTTTACAGTACGGTATACTGTTTATGAGTTATGTGCCTTGTACCCACTAGATATCTGCCATCATGTGCACAGATATGTGTGTCTCACTTTTTCTGAAATTTATAACTTGTTTTCACTAAAAGAAAATTAAAAACCAGCAAACTAGGAAACCCAAACGATCTTTTTATATTACTTTTTGTATTTATGTATTTGCATAGTTTTCATGTGTGTTAATTAACAAAGAAATTCAAGTATTACTGAGGCCTGCTGTTATCAATATCTGATCTGTCAGTGATGTATATTCAATTTTTAGTAATAAATAGAAAAAAGCGATGTTTGGGAACATCGCTTCCTCGAGGCGGTATGCCAAGAAGCTGATGCATGTTGAAATAAGCCAACTTATCACCGAGTGTATGCTCGTAGACATAAATATTTTTAGAGTACAGTATTGTAAAACTCTTTCAAGTTAGGTACTGAACAGCGTTATGTTGTCATAACTTGTGTCGTTGTTATACTGTACAGTACTTCCAAAAGTGTTTAAAAATATATTAAAGAGACTCATATTGATGTACAGCACAAAAATAGAATAGACGATATTTTGCTATCATAAGTTTCTGCATAATAATTTGTGTAAGATATTATATTTCCCCAAAAATTTGGAACTTCTCCCTGTTTTGACCCTTAAGCAGATCATTTTCTGTATTATTTGATACAGTACAGTACTTCTTTTTAGGCTTAAGTTTCCTGTAAATTATTGAACAGTAAAAATTTGTAATGAATCGTAAAATTTTGTCAAGTAGTATGAATCTGTTCAGTGTTAATGGAGCGACTCATCCCTCAGCAGTCATTACACTGTAGACTTTAAATAGAAATATTGGTAATGACAGGGCATAAAATCAAGGACTTTTCAGGGTGAAATGAGAGAACTGTTTATATATATATATATATATATATATATATATATATATATATATATATATATATATATATATATATATATATATATATATATATATATATATATATATATATATATATATATATATATATAGAATCTTGTTAACATGTAGCCTCCTAGTGTATAAAGGTGACTCAGGAATGCCATGTCATTTAAAATGCATTTGAGGTGATATGTTTGTTTACATTTTGTCTGATAAAATAAATTTGAATAATGGTTAAGATTACATTAGTCTCACACGCTGTTGAGGCGTTGGGGGCCAGGGAAGGGCGCATCTCCCACCCACAGCTGCAAATTGTCAGCTTCACACAAGGTAAATTATCACATTACACCAAATACAAGTGATAACTTAAGACGTGCCCCTAGCTGAGTGACACCACCGATGATAACAGACAGCACAAACAGCAGAGGGAGATTACAACACTGTGATAAACTACATGTGTTTTGTTCATTATTGATATTAAGAATAATATACAGTAATAGAGATATTATGGGTAGGGTGGGGGGTTGGGATGGGGCATATTGTTTATTCTAACTAATAACAGTTTACAAATACTGTATGTTTATAATGTAGTCTTTTTAACACAAGACACTAAGTGGGAAAACCCAATTGGTGATGAATTAAAAAAGAAAAAGATATTTACCTTTTGTGAATGCTTGCACTATGCTGAAAAAACTGCCAACAAAGATTATATCCAAGATGACTTTTTTGTGTGTATTTCATGCAGGGTATGAGTTCAAATTTGTTCATGTCAGGCGGCATGAGTTCAGATTGTTGATTATGTCAAGTGGGGAATTATTATTGTTGATTATGTCACAGATGGGGATTCACCTTGTTGATTATATCACAGTGGGAGATTTGAACTGCTGATGCAAGCAGTGAGAGTACAGATTGTTGATTATGTTGTTAGTGGGGACTCAAGATGGTTGATTATGCCATAGTGATGAATTAAGATGGTTCAAATGTCAAAGGGGATTCAATCTGCTACTGTAATGTTCGGATGATAGTTTTACCACCGTGGGAATTCAGATTACAGATTATGTCACAGTGTGGAAGCAAACTTTTAATATTAAGTACAGTGGGAATTTAGAGTGTTGTTGATGCCACAGTGGTGAATTTTGTCATTGACTTCTTTATGCATCAGAGACATACACAAATTATTGGGTCACAGCACAAGATGACTTTTTTTTTAAGAAACCACCTGTGGTGTATTTAAATGATTGAATATGTCAGATTGTGTTTTCAAACAGATGACATTCTAAAAATAGATAGAATATTAGGTTTAAACTGTTATTAATGAATTTACATGGTGTAGGTTCAAACTGTTGGTAAGTCACATGGTATAGGTTCAAACTGTTGATCAATTACTAGGTATAGATTCATAGTGTTATTAAATGTACACAGTAGATTCAGACTATTGGACACGATAAGGGGCTGAGAATATTCATCATATCATACAGTAGTGGTTTCAAACAGTTGGTGGGTTTAAAATTGATGAATATAACTGACTGTGTAGGGTTCAAACTAGTTATACCCCTCATGAGAATGATAACTTCAATCCATAAATACAATGAATTAGCCATATGGAATGTGACATTTAAGCCTCTTGAGTAAGAAAACTTAACCCTTTGAGTACAATGTCAGGGGAATAAAGTCGTCATACTCAGTGTTCAACCTGGGTAAAATGACTTGAGTACTCTGTAAGGGGCCCAGTCTTCATACCAGTTATCGTCTAGGAACGGAAGGGATGGATGGAGGGATAGAATTTTTTAAAGGCGTCTCGTAGGAAGGGTTAATTTAAGTTACCATTTTGGGGGATTAAAGCCTTGGGGTGGGACAATTAAGAGGGGATGCTTGGGATGGGAGACTCGAGATTGAATACTCAAGATGGGACCATTGGAATGAAACACTTAGCATGGGACACTGGACTGGATACCCAGGATGGGACACTGTACACAATACCCAGGATGGGACACTTAAGACTGAAGACTCCAGATGGGAGACTTGGGACTGGACACAGGGGATACAAAAAATGGGTCATCTGGGATCGAATACTTTATGCCACAGGGACTGGGACACATTAACAGACAGAGCACTTGGGACTAGACACATGGGATAGGTAACAAAACTGGTGATAGAGATGAAACGTTCAACTGTGGTTTTAGCTGTGATCGTGTAGCCTTGGTAATGTAGTTAAAAGTGTGCGTGTGTACAGTATATATATATATATATATATATATATATATATATATATATATATATATATATATATATATATATATATATATATATATATATATATATATATATATATATATATATATATATATATGTGTGTGTGTTTGTGTGTGTGTTTGTTTGTTTGTTTGTTTGTTTGTTTGTTTGTGATAAAAAAGAGTTGAAACTATCTATGTTAAGATATCCATCAAAAAATCCCTAAGTTTTATTTGAGAGAGAGAAAATCTTGCCCTTAGGTGTCGGCGCTTCGACGAGTTAGTGAAGAGTACTATGTACACGTATGTGAGATCCCTTTATAGCCATGATTATATTAAGTGTTTTAAACAGAAGGATCAAATTATAGTTTACTCCTGTACCCAGCCGGGCTTGCTGATCTTTAGTGAGCCTGTCAACGATGGCTTAGGTTTATTCGCTGGCCTCTTGTCATATTTTTATTAATGGCTCCTGGTCAAGACCACGAGTGCTTTATGTGTAATGAATGTTGTACGCCATTTTCAGTATGTTGAAGCAAGATTATTATTTATGGTGAAGGTAGGCCCACCCAGGAGGGTAACGTGGAAGACCCAGCAAGGTCAAACGGTACCACTAGTGTTAAGTAAGAGTGACTTCCGAAGGACAAAGCTAAAAGGGCACATGGATGGGTTACATTGTTTAAGTGAACACCAGCAAGTGAGGGAACACAAGGAAACAAGAAACCGGACACAGCCAATAGGACCAGATACCGGGCTGCCATTAAATGCCCGACATAGCTTATTTCTACTCGACAGCTGTGTACAAATCGACTAAATGGTACAATTAATGTTCAATGTGTCATCTGCAGTATTTACTGTCAGCTCAGCCTAACCCCAAGTCCATCAGTCTAGCTCAACAAAGTCCATTTGTGCCTTAAACCAGTTTGACATGAAACGCTAAGTTGGCACCGTAGTTCATTTTGTTAGAAAAAAAAGCTAACTTCGTGTTTCAACAGTCTCTTCACTGGTCACGGCTGGACGGTCACTTCAGAGGTCAGTTCTCCAACATGTCCTTCTGTCGTAAGCTGGACGGTCACCTCAAGAGTTAAGTTCACCAATATGCCCTTCTGGCTTCGCCTGGACGGTCACTTAACAGGTCAGTTTAACCTTGCTTGGTGTTCACTTCTGAAGTAAGGTCACAAGCATGGCCAAGTATGGAGAATTTGGCGTCACGCTCCCGGCTGCGGCATCACCTACCTTCGTATGAGCCACTCAGTACCTGGTCGACGGTCTGTGAAGGCATGTGATGTTCACAGCTCCAGTTATCTCTAACCCCCTTGGGTACTTGTACATAAGATTTTGGCATTAACATGACTCTCTGATTCACAAGTTTACTCTTTATAATGTACGTTCATTGTACCAAGTTAATTTGAAATATCTTGAGTAAAATTGTAATGACATTTTCCATTGGGTTATATGTATAGTTACAGATTCTTGTGTAACTATATATATATATATATATATATATATATATATATATATATATATATATATATATATATATATATATATATATATATATATATATATATATATATATATATATATATATATATATATATATATATATATATATAGTTAATGCGAGAGAAAAAATCTAAAAGCAAAACAAGACCAGCTTTGCTTCAGGTGTCTCCTAGACAATATGATAGGTATTATAATGTATAGGAATAATCTAGTTCTTTTTGTTGTCTTGTAACTGTTACTATACCTCACAGTGTAGCTATAAGAAACTTGTACAGTTAATATCAAGTATTAACAAAATTCTTCCCTGACATTCCATGGAAGAAATGGTGATGGCAGAAGAGGCCATGGCAGCAGTGTCGCGGCCATAAACAGAGCCGCACAAGATGGCGCTGGATGCTGGTCCCATGGGACATGTCCACGCACCGCCCGTCACAGATGGGGAAATAAATTCAGAATAGACCCATGTTTTATTTTACCTTCAATGCTTTAACGAATACTCGGAGCAAGTCCACAATTCAAGAGAAAATTTTTATTAAACTGAAAAAAATGTCTTGTATAAAATTAATAAATAAAATATATGGTCTTCAAGTAGCAATTGGTTTAAGTTATAAGTAACAGTGGCATGTTACTGTTATTTGCTTGACGTCTTTGAGGACTTTATCGGTAAGTATGGGCTGTCATCATCACCAGGAACTAATATTGAAAATGTATGGAGCATCCCTTGTCTTTAGCGCTGTCATGTTACTAAAAAATTAGATGGCATGGATGTGATTGGGTCTTGAAAAAAAAAAATTATCTGGGGGTCTGGGGAAACGCCTACCCAAGAAGTTTATACCATATTTAACAGAATTTCTCACATTGTTACTCATTTCCTGCTGTAATGTCTTCTGCTGTAACATGCTTCTATACATACTGCTGGAGAGTTTTATGTTCCTACACATCATAAGGTCACCCTACAGCCCTGACCTCCTGGGGTACACACATGCCTTACAGCACTGACCTCCTTTGGGTCACACACCTGCCATACAGCCCTGACCTCCTGCTGGACACACACACACACACACACACCTGCCCTACAGCCCTGACCTCCTGCTGGACACACACACGCCCTACAACACTGACTTCCTGCTGGACACACATGCCTTACTGCCCTGACCTCCTGCTGGACACACACCTGCCCTACAGCCCTGACCTCCTGGTGAACACACATGCCCTACAGCCCTGACCTCCTGCTGGACACACACCTGCTCTACAGCCTTGACCCCCTGGTGGACACACACCTGCCCTACAGTCCTGACCTCCTGGTAGACACACCTGCCCTACAGCCCTGACCTCCTGGTAGACACACCTGCCCTACAGCCCTGACCTCCTGGTAGACACACACACACCTGCCCCAGGGGCACTCCCATATGCGGACGCTCCCCGAGGGGGCACTCCCAAGGGCAGTGGGGTCCCCAGGGGCCCTCCTTAGGGGTGGTGAAGACTCTCAAGGGCCCTGCCAGGGGTTGCGGCGCCCTGGGACCCTACCAAATGCGGCGGTGCCCCAAGGGCCCTTCCCGTCGGGGTGGCGCCCCCAGGGACGTCAGCGTCCACCGCAGCCCTCCCAGAGGCACTGGCGCCCCTAGGGGTGGCGGAGCCCCCAGGAGTCCTGCCAGGGGCTGTGGCGCCCCTAGGGGCCCTCCTAGTAACGGTAACGCCTCCAGGGGGCCTCCCAGGTGCGGCGGCACTACCAGGAGTACTCCTAGGGGCTGCAGGTCCACTAGGGGCTCTCCCAGGGGCGGCGCTGCCGTCAGGGGTTCTCCCATGTGCGGCAGCGCCCCCAGGGGGCCCTTCAAGTTGCAGAGGCACCACTAGGGGACCTCCCAGGGGCTGCGACTGAGTCTCTTCCAAGGGCCCTCCTTAGGTGTGGGTGTGACCCCAGGGGCCCTGTCAGGACATTATTATCCCCAGGAATGGTGGCGCTCCCAAGGACCCTCCTTAGGGGTGGGGGTGACCCCAGAGTCCTACCAGATGCAGTGGCACACAGAAAGGCCCTTTCAGGAACGGTGCCTCCAACAGGAGCCCTCCCAGGGGCGGTGGCACCTCTAGTCGCCTTCCTGGGGGCGGTGGTGCCCCCAAGAGCCCTCCCAAGGGCGTCGACGCCCTCCTTAGGGATGGCGGTGACCCCAGGGGCTTGATAGTGGTGTCGTACATATTGCATACGTTCAGCAATCCCTTACTTAACTGTAATTGGTGGACTAAAATGCAAATCCACCAAATAACAGCCAATATGAGAAAAGCAATCAGTCAGCACGACACCCCAACTCATGTTTTCCTGTTGGATATTTATTCTGTTTTTCATAGTTAAGGATACAAAGATACTGGAAATTCGATGGGCGGTGTATTTATTTAACGTCATATCTCCCAGAGTTCTAAATACTGCACAAATAACTGCCCCCAGGGACCTTCCAGGGGCGACGACTCCCCCAGGGGCCCTCCTTAGGTGCATCTACGCTCCAAGGGCCCTTCCAGGGGCGGTGGTGTCCCCAAAAAAACCTCCCAGTGACTGCGGCACCCCAATGGCCCTCCCAAGAGTGGTAGCGCCCCCAAAAGACCTCCTAGGGGCTGTGGCATTTTAGGGTCCCTCCCATGAGCGGTGGCGACTCCAGGGGCCATCCCAAGGAGGGCGGCACCACCAGAGGTTCTCTCAAGGGCGACACCGAACCCAAGGGCCCTCAATGGGGTGGCTGCGTCCCTATGGGGCCCGTCCAGGGCGACGGTGACCCCAGGAGCCCTCCTTAGGGGCAGATGCATCCCAAGGGCCTTCCCAGAGCCGGTGGCACCCCCAAAGGACCTTCCAGGGACTGTAGTGCCCAATGCCCCCCCATCCAAGGGTAGTACTGCCCCTAAAGGTCCTTAGC